>NC_069730.1:21094979-21104979 GCF_027358585.1 Pangasianodon hypophthalmus | reverse complement strand
CCGTTTTGGACTTTGAGACGAGACAGTAGCACGAGCGATAAGGACGTTCCGATCGCGTTCAGAGCACCGCGGAAGCTCCAGCCCCCGCCCGGAACGTTCTACAGGCCTCCGCACGTCCACGTTAAAACGCCAGACACGGAAAAGAACGCTAACGTTCCCGGGACTACCACCGTGACTACGCTGTCTGTCACTATAGCTGCACCGCTGGCCACGCTGAGTGTGAATCCAGCCTCATCCGCACTGTCAGTCACACCGACATCACCGTCAACAGGAAGTGACACGCACGGTAAAGAGGAAGTGCAGTCGGAGTCCGAGTCGGACGATGTGAGTGAGAATAAATCGGTGTATCAGAGACTGAGAGAGAGTCAGCCCTCACACCGAGAGGCACGCTTCGTATAAACACACACTCTTCTCTGCTCACGTTACACACTCGCTCTCTCTCCTCTTCTTATCATCTACAAAACCAAGAGTTTAAAACACAGAGCAGTGAAATCTACACCAGGTGTAAAGGGGCGTGGCAGAGAGGCGACGCTTCCGGGGCTTTTAGGGACGTTACTGAGATCTTAAGACACGTGGATACACATTACAGAGCTTACGATCATGTGACCTACTGATGCTCAAGCATGGCCACGCCCCCTGCAACAAGCGCTTATGATACAGATCAGAACAATCAGTGTGCGTTGACGTGAGGTGTGTGTCGTGCACATTAACTTCCTGTTACTCACACTGGCTTAGATCAGACTGGCTTAGATCAGACTGTCTCTCTCTCTCTCTCACACACACACACACACACACACACACACACACACTCCTTAACGACCTGAAAGACTCACCTGCACCCGAGCCACAAACCCTGAGCTGCGGCTGTGTCCCAAACGAGTTCGTCAGAAGGAGGAGTTACAGAGAGACGCTTGTGGTTCACAGCGAGACGCGACGAGTCGTCAGTAAAGAGTGATACCGAGACGCCGCGCTACAGAAACCTGCTCTTTATTATTTTATATAAAATGACAAATATAATATAAAACGTCTTAACTGGAAATGTTTGTTACATGCAGTTTGTTTGAGATGATGTGTGTGTGTGTGTGTGTGTGTGTGTGTGTACAGATGGAGTAAATGTGTAACATGTTATGCAGGTTTAACTGATGATGCACTTAAGTCTGAATGTGTGTGTGTATAAGATGTATAATGAATGTATTTGCATAAAACTGTAAATCATTTTATTACTGTGATCATTTGTGTGTTTTCTGTAACACACTCCACTGACCACAATACAACATTTTATACCTCCTACTGCTCTGTGCTTTCTTTCACCAGCCTCACCGTCTGAGGCTTAGGCTTAGGCTTAGTGTTAATATTAGTGTTAATGTTAGTCTTAGTGTTAGTGTTAGTGTTAATATTAGTGACAATGTTAGTCTAAGTGTTAGTGTTAGTCTTAGTGTTAATGTTAGTCTTAGTGTTAATGTTAGTGTTAGTCTTAGTGTTAATATTAGTGTTAGTCTTAGTGTTAGTCTTAGTGTTAGTGTTATTGTTATTCTTAGTGTTAATGTTAGTGTTAGTCTTAGTGTTAATATTAGTGTTAGTCTTAGTCTTAGTGTTCATCTTAGTGTTAGACTTAATGTTATTGTTAGTCTTAGTGTTAATATTAGTGTTAGTCTTAGTGTTCGTCTTAGTGTTAGTCTTAGTGTTAGTCTTAGTGTTATTGTTAGTCTTAGTGTTACTCTTAGTGTTAGTCTTTGTGTTATTGTTAGTCTTAGTGTTTGTCTTAGTGTGTGTGAGTGTTTGTGTGTGTGTGTGTGTGTTCATTCTAAACTCTAAAAGCATTTACACACATGAAGTGGACGCTAGCGCTCAGAGTGTTTCTGTGTCTGGCCTGCAGATTAGAGCGGATTAAAGTAAATCGGATTACGGCTCACATGCTCACACTCGGAGCTGCTCCACTTCACACAGCGCTCTGTAACTAGTTATTATTTACACACAGATAAAGATCCCGAACCCTTTCAGCACTGAGGTAAGGAATAAATCTGCTTTCTTATAAAACAATAAAACGTTCTCCACATGAAGGAAATGTTCAAGAGAATTAAAGACAATTATCTTACACCTTTTTCTCTTATTTAACGCTCTTCACACGTTTCTGTTCATCTGTGTGTGTTAATGGAATTATTCAGAATAGTGTGTTTAACTTTAATACACAGATTAGATTTATAGCATAGAGTTATATTTTACAAAAACAGTTATGGAAAAACCCATGAACTTATTTTATTTTATTATTTGTTTGCTTTTTAATGTTTGAACTTTATTTTTGTTCTTCATATCAGTTTATAGCAACAGCAGTGGTTTAAAAACATAAATATTATTCAATATAATATAAATAATATAAGCAGATAATAATAATAATAATAATAATAATAATAATAATAATGCTGTGTGTGCACTTTTCATTGGAATTTGTTAATCAGTGCAGGAATATGTAATGTTACGGAATAGGTCTTCTGTATTTCCCTCGTTACGGTGTGTGTCTGTGTGTGTGTGTGTGGGTGTGGGTGTGTGTTTGTGTGTGTGTCTGTGTGTTTGTTTGTGTGTGTCTGTGTGTGTGTGTGTGTGTGTGTGTGTTTACAGCTCAGGTATGTAGTTTAATCTGCGCTGTACAGAAAGTGAGCGATGTGTGAACACTAGAGTCAGATTTCTGAGTCTGATTCATGTTTAATGACTGAACAACTACATAAATGAATAAAATTAATTGTAGTGTGTGTGTGTGTGTGTGTGTGTGTGTGTGTGTAGGTGTGTTACCCCTTCACACTGACCCCCTCTCGGGGTTAATTGGGGCAGAAATGAACACCAGCAGTCAGATTCGTCTTCTGCTGTGGAAAAACTGGACGCTGCGCAAGAGACAGAAAGTACGACAATAAACACTGAGAATAATTTACAGTTTCTTAATAATCTAATAAATATTTAAATTTACATATTTACTTCCTCACAAATATCACCACTAGCCTGTCTGTCTGTCTTTCTTTCTGTTTAGCATAAAACATTTCATTAAACAATAAAATACTTAGCTAAGATCCTGAGCTACATAAACACAACTCTGTGCTAACGTTAGCCAGCTGTGAGTTCATGTGAGTTTACCTTTTCACTACTGTCTGAGTTTAGCAGCGAGCTAGCTAACATGATGCTAAGCAACAGGTGAAAAAAAGCTCCGCCCACACTGACTCTAACAAATAATAAAATATAATATAACACATATTGTGTGTGTGTGTGTGTGTGTGTGTGTGTGTGTGTGTGTGTGTAGATTCGGTTCTTGGTGGAGATCCTGTGGCCCGTCTTCCTGTTCGCTGGACTCGTGTGGCTCAGGAGAGCGAATCCTCTTTACCAACAACATGAATGTGAGATTACAATCATCTGTAAAATAAAATCAAATGTAAAATAAATCCTCTGTACACACTCATGTTTTACTTAAATGCCATTAACACAATTACAGCGCTCTATATGTTACATATATTTATTATAAGATCAGAATATTTCGTTGTGTAATAAATAATTTGGCCATTGTTGTGATTATTTGCGTGTGAAATTGTGCGACTGCACTGTGAGATCAGGATAAAATTCGTCTGTGTTTTAACCTCACATGAAAGTGTGAATTGTGTGAACTGTTTCAGGTCATTTTCCCAACAAGGCCATGCCTTCAGCAGGAATTCTGCCGTGGATTCAGGGAATTTTCTGCAACGTTAACAATCCCTGCTTCCGTTACGCAACTCCGGGAGAATCTCCAGGAATCGTGTCCAATTACAACAACTCCATGTAAGTCTGATCTCTCTCAGTCAAATCATTTATTGTCATTGAAGGAAAATTTGTTGTGCAGCAAATATTCAAAATAAATCAGACAAAACTTTATAAAAAGTCACAACAACAGACATAAAACAAAAAATAACACAAATACAAATAACACACATGCATTTATATTCACATTAAGAAAAGTCTGATATACAGGAATCAGACTGCATTTAAGTGACATCAGACACCAGCCTCAGGACCGTCTCAGGAATGAATTTAATAACGAGGTTCAGAGCGATTGTTCAGTTCTGATGATCCAGGACTCGTGATTAGAATTTATAGCAATAACGCAGATTTAAAATTCCTAATAAACAATCCTGATCCTGAAGCCAAGAACGTGTATCATTTACACATATGAAAACGCTAAGATAAATGAGATAATGATAAACGAGTTAATAAATGAGTTAATGATAAACAAGATAATGATAAATGAGATAATCATAAATAAGATAATGATAAACTAATTAATAAATGAGAAAATGATAAACGAGTTAATGATAAACAAGTTAATAATAAATGAATTAATGATAAATGAGTAAATGAGTTAATAAACAAGTTAAACGAGTTAATAAATGAGTTAATGAGTTAACTCATTAATTCATTTATTGTTAAAAGTGATATACAAATAAAATTGAATTGAATTGATAACGATGCTAGGATAAATAGTGTAGCTCGACAGAGGGAGAGAGAGAGATGGAGAGAAAGGAAGGAAATTGAATAAATAGTTATTATTCGTTATGTTCTTCTGTGCAGACTGGCTCGGTTTTACGCCGACGCTCAGGAGCTGCTGTTTAGCGACGCTGAGTTTCAGCAGTTGGGGCGACTCTGGCAGGAAGCGTCCGATTTCAGCAACTTCATGGACACACTGAGGAAAGATCCAGGCCGAGCTACAGGTACAAAATATTACTCACATTTTAGTGCTAATGTTATTTATCAGCTCATTAACCTCCTCTCCTACACACACACACACACACACACACTTTTTTAGGAAATGATCAGAAATCCCAGGAAATGCTGCAGTGGACCGAGGAGCTGTGTTTAGCAGCTCTGGATAAACTCTCTGATGCTACTTTGTGTTGGTGGCAGTAATTAGCTGCGAGGACATCGAGGTCTGGATCGCTGTAGTTTTGGAAGTTTTTCTTCCCATAGAGCCTCTGAAACAGAACTCGGGAACAGCGAGGTCCTGATAACGTAAAGGCAGAGTGCGGAGTGTGTCCTTACTGAGACACTGATCCTGTTTTCCTTCCTGTTTGATTTCCTACATTTGTAAAAGCATCAGGAGTAAATTGTAAATGTGTTCTAACGGAACAGGAGGAAGTGCACTGTTTGAAGCACTCAGCCTCGGTGTCCTCGTTAACTTCCTGTTTGTCCCTCGCTTTCTTTTCAGGGAGAGGACTGAAGATCGAGGACATCCTGAAAGACGATGAGACTCTGACGTCGTTTCTGCTGAGGGACGCCGGCCTGTCGGACTCTGTGGTCCATCAGCTCACAAACGCACGAGTGCGGGTGGAACAGGTAACGCTCCCCGGTACACACCTGAGAGTGGTGAAGAGACCCCGCCCTTGTGAGGGTGGGCTGTGGAGCTCTGATCTGCATGAGGTGGAGACCAAACCTCACTGATCTCACACCTCCTCCATCCTCCACGAGACCTGGACTGACTGACCATAAGATCATCAGCAGTGTGGTGGTCGTCCTCCATTTAGTGCTCTAGCTCAAACCTAACATCATGCAGTGCTCAGAATCATCTCCAGTCATCTCCAGTCTGGTAGCCGAGGTTTTTTTGCTAATTGGTGCTCAGCTTTATTGCGTTGGTTTGGTCAGCTTAGTGCCTCCTCAAACTTCCAGATGTGGAGCCAATATTCAGTCCAGCTCTCCAAATGGATTATAGTATAGACCACTTGGAGTGAGAGCCTGGGCTTGGGGTGAGCATCTGGCATGAAATTATGGTTTGGTGAGTGTTAATATGACGTGAGATCTTCCTAGGTGCACAGTGAACTAAGTGACCACTAAGTCAAAAGTCAAATTCTAAAAGTTTTTAAACATTCAGAAGTTTTCTCTAAAGAAGAAGAGACTAGTCTGGGGTTGGGACTATTGTGATGGGGCTGGACCACAGGCTCGTGGTCTTCCTGATCACCCCTGGTTATCACATCTTCTGTACCTTTTCATCAGTTACTCGTAGGGCTGCTGTGAATGATCACTCTCAGTGTCATCCTTCTGCAAAACCACTTCTTCCAGATATCACATGATATAATCCAGCAGCACTGAGATCTACTCCTGGTCCCGAGCCTTGTATGCCATCAGCCCTAACTGCTCCTGATGTGGTCAAAGAGCACCTGAGGAAAGAGGGAGTCACGGTGGTTCCTGGGTGGGTGGTGCCACTGGCAGGTCAGAACCCTCTGGAGGAGGTTTGTTACTATTCTCGGACGTGTTCAGCAGTGGCTCTCGTGTCTCAGTGGTTAAGGCTTTGGACTCGATCACAAGGTCGTGAGTTTAAATCCCAGCACCGCTGAGCTGTTACTGCTGGATCCTTGAGCAAGACACTTAACCCTCAACTGCTCAGCTTTATTCTGTCTCACTTGTTACTCACATTGGATAAAAGCCATTAAATAATTTAATGTAAATATAAATGGTTGTGTCTTCCATAATGACCACTAAGAAGATGTGTGGCTCCTTCAGCAAATGGCTCCATAGTACAGGAGGCCAACCTCCTGAGGGTATTAATCAGTTCAGCTGGGGCTTAAAATCTGTGATGAACACCTGAGTCCAGCGGTGGTGGAGGTTCTCAGGTGAACTCGCCTCCTGGAGTAGTGTCGAGTGCTCAAGTGCTTTTAATGTCATTTTTATTGCTGTTTTTCTCTCAGCATTTCCTAGCTCTATAGCTGTATTCTCTCTCTCTCTCTCTCTCTCTCTCTCTCACTCTCTCTCTCTGTAGTTTGTGTATGGAGTACCTGATCTGAACCTACAGGAGATCGCCTGCAGTCAGGTTCTCCTTGAGCGATTCATCATCTTCCCGAGTCGGCGTGGAGTTCACGGGGTTCGTAACGCGATGTGCGCTCTCACACCGCAGAAACTGCAGAAGATCGAAGACAAACTGTACGCCAACATCGACTTCTTCAAACTCTTCAGACTGGTCAGTCCTCATCACACACCTAGTGCACTACAGACAAGGGCACAAGTCTATATAAAGGGCACTTGAATTGGAATGAGGCAGATCTCTCTGTCTGTGCCTTCTTCCGTTCTTTCTTATCTCATTCTGTCTCTGCTTTGCTATTTCACTCTTTCCTCTATCCCTCTGTTTCTCTCACCATCACTACCTCTTTAAACCCTTTCTGTTTCTCTATCCTTCTATTTTCCGTCACTCTCAATTTCTTGTTCCTCTCTCTCTCTTTCCATTCACTCGCTATCTTTCTTTTTCTTCTGTCTGTCTCAGAGAGATTGAGGTAGTCAACATGGCAACATGATTATCATGATGAAGATACTCGACACAGTTCTGTAATCAGATTACCTACACACATGCGCACACACACACACACACACACACACACAGAGCTTATGGTAGTGATGTGAGATTGGGTTTGTCTCAGAGCTGTTATGGTGAGAGTTTAATCTGATGAGGGAAAAAAAATAGTTTGTAGGAGCCTAAACAAAAACTCCTTCTGTTACATATCCAGCAAACTATTTGGAGAGAGACAGAAAGAGAGAGAGAGAGAGAGAGAGATAGAGCGAGAGAGAGAGAGAGAGAGAGAGAGAGAGAGAGAGATGTGATAAATCACCCAAACAGCTGACTGATCTGAACATGGGTGTGGCCTAATATTGTAATGAGCGTATTTGATTGACAGCTCTGTGTGTGAGACTCCCAGCCTGCTACATTTACTGTTCGGCCAAATTGTGTATATGACCAATAAAAGAGTCTCTCTCTTCTTCTGTCTGTCTCTCTCTCTGTCTCTCTTTCTGTTCAAGTCAATTCAATTCAGTTTTATTTGTATGGAGCTTTTAACAACGGACATTGTTACAAAGCAGCTTTACAGAAATATATAAATTCAGGATATAAATTTTAAGCTTATAAATTTAACCCTAATGAGTGAGCCAGAGATCTCGGTGGTGAGGAAAAACTCCCTGAGACGATATGAGGAAGGAACCTTGAGAGGAACCAGACTCAAAAGGGAACTCATGTTCATCTGGGTAACTCCAGATAGTGCAATTATAAATCATTCCCTTCTATAACTGTGTGCTACATGGACAAATAGTGCAGTTGTGTAACCGGGAAATTCATTACAGTTTTCACATGAAGTCTGTTTTGTTGAAGTTATTAACTGTGCACTGATGGATACCTGAGTGCAAAACTGTTCATGGGAATCGCAGTCCTAAAGCTATCATAGCATCTGTAGTCCAAAGCCATCTTGATGGTTTCTAAGTGGTACCATCCACAGTAATCTCATTGACCTTCAGGCTGTCCATGTGGGTCATCCTCAGCAGCAGCGAGTGGTTTCCAAGTGATGAGAACTCCAACCAGAATTAGGGCATCAGGATGGATCAGGCAGGTCCAGAGAGCAGAAGGGGTCAGGATCACTGATATCTCAGGAGTAGAATGTGTAGCTCAGAGTGGGGGGGCGACAGCATCCAAACATCCCAGTTCACCACAACACTCTATAACTGTGAACCCTCCAGACCTGCTCCTTTACCTAAAAATAAAAAATAAAAACTATTCACTAAAGGCTTGACTAAACAAATATGTTTTCAGCCGAGACTTAAACCCTGAGACTGTGTCTGAGCCCCGAACACTAAGTGGAAGGCTGTTCCATAACTGTGGGGCTTTGTATGAGAAAGCTCTACCCCCAGCTGTAGCACGCACTATTCGAGGTACCAACAAATAGCCTGCACCTTTTGATCTGAGTAGGTGTAGCTGATCATAAAAGACCAAAAGTTCACTCAGGTACTGTGGCGCGAGACCATTTAGTGCTTTATAGGTCAATAGTAGTATTTTATAATCAATACGAAATTTGATTGGGAGCCAATGCAGTGTGGATAAGATAGGGGTGATGTGGTCATATCTTCTGGTTCTAGTAAGGACTCTCGCTGCTGCATTCTGGACTAACTGGAGCTTGTTTATTCTCCTACTGGAACATCCAGAGAGTAAGGCATTACAATAATCCAATCTAGAGGTAACAAAAGCATGAACTAGTTTTTCTGCATCGTGTAGTGACAATATATTTCTTATTTTAGCAATATTTCTGAGATGAAAGAAAGCAATCCTAGTGATATTATCTACATGAGCTTCAAAAGAAAGACTAGAGTCGATAATCACACCAAGGTCTTTTACTGCTGCACATGATGAAACAGAAAGGTCATCCAGAGTTATTATGTAATCAGAAAGCTTACTTCTAGCTGCATGTGGTCCTAGTACAAGTATTTCTGTCTTGTCAGAATTAAGTAAAAGAAAGTTAATAAACATCCAGTTTCTAATGTCTTTTACACATTCCTCAACTTTATTAAGCTGGTGTCTGTCATCTGGCTTTGCTGAAACATACAACTGTGTGTCATCAGCGTAACAGTGGAAGCTAATACCATGTTTATGAATAATTTTGCCCAGAGGTAGCATATATAGAGAAAAGTGCAGTGGGCCTAAAACAGAGCCTTGTGGAACACCAAACTTTACCTTAGCATGCATAGAGAAGTCACCATTTACGTTTACAAACTGATAACGATCAGTCAAATAAGACCTGAGCCAGGAAAGGGCTGTTCCCTTAATGCCTACTACATTTTCTAGTCTATTGAGGAGAATCGCATGATCAATGGTATCAAAAGCTGCACTAAGGTCAAGCAGCACCAGCAATGAGACACAACCCTGATCAGAGGCCAGTAGTAAGTCATTTACCACTTTAACCAGCGCTGTCTCTGTGCTATGATGAGGCCTAAATCCTGACTGATACATTTCATGAATGTTATTCCTATGTAAGTATGAGCATCGCTGCTGTGCTACAACCTTTTCTAGGACCTTGGAGATAAAGGCGAGGTTTGATATTGGCCTTTATGTCTCTCTCTGTCTAGTTGCCGATGGTGTTGGATAATCACTCCAGTGGAGTTGATCTGCAGTTCTGGGGGCGTGTTCTCTCTGCCGTGTCTGAGAAGCTGCAGCAGGTGCACACACACACACACACACACACACACACGA
>NC_069730.1:21064979-21089979 GCF_027358585.1 Pangasianodon hypophthalmus | reverse complement strand
GTGTAAGTATGGGTGTGGTGCTGCCACTGTGTGGACGAAGGCTGAACTGCAGAGACCAAAAGGGCTGAAAACGGTTAGACTTTTAACATTTCTAGGGGGCGCTGTGAGAGGCGCTGATGGTTTTTGCTGTATGAAGGCGTCTCCAGAACACCTCTGACCAGCGACCTTTCAAAAAATCATTAGTAGCGCTATCCTCTGTTCAGCAGAAGGTGTGTAATGTGTACTAAAGTGCAGCAGGACTTTAGGAGGATAACGTTAACGCTACAGCTACTGGTTTATGATTGGCTGACTGAGTTTAACTGTAGCTCCGCCCCTTGTGGTACCCTCTGTAGGTACTGGGACCCTGGGCCGAGGGCGGACCCGGTGGAGGATCTGCGTTATATCTGGGGAGGATTTGCGTATCTGCAGGACATGATCGAGCACGGCATCCTGAAGCTCCTGAGCGCTGCTCAGACACCGCTCGGGGTTTACGTCCAGCAGACGCCGTACCCCTGCTACGTAGACGACATGTACGACCTCTGGACATTTATTATATTACTTTATTATCTAGTTCACACATTTATACATAGACAGAAATCCAGACTGACTGATCAATAGGTCAGTAAATACCCATGGTATTTGTGTGTGTGTGTGTGTGTGTGTTCAGGTTCATGCTGACGCTGAACCGCTGCTTCCCGATCTTCATGGTGCTGGCGTGGGTCTACTCCGTGTCCATGATGGTGAAGAGCATCGTGCTGGAGAAGGAGCTCAGGCTGAAGGAGACGCTGAAGGTCATGGGCGTGACCAACGGCGTCATCTGGTGCACGTGGTTCATCGACAGCTTCCTGATGATGACCTTCAGCACGGCTCTGCTCACCTTCATCATCATGGTGAGAAAATAAAACACGCTGCAGCTCTGAAAGAACGCTCTGTGCTGTAGTGCGGGCCGTGTAAGTGCACTAGGTAGGGTGCATGATATCTCTGTGTAGGGAATAGGGAGTAGGGAGATGTTTATAATGCATATGTAATATATAAAAATAATTTCTGAAATGCATAACTCATTTAAAAGTGTATTAAAAGTGGCAGTACAGGACGCAGGATTATAAACGTTAATCTGCGTTGTGATTTCCCTCCAGACTGGAAAGGTGCTGAACTACAGCAATCCCATGATCCTCTTCTTCTTCCTGTTGACCTTCACCATGGCCACCATCATGCAGTGTTTCCTGATGAGTGTGTTCTTTAACAAGGCTAATTTAGCCGCAGCCTGCAGCGGCATCGTTTACTTCACCCTCTACCTGCCCCACATCCTGTGTTTCGCCTGGCAGGACCGAATCACCTCCAGCATCAAGCTCGCCGTCGTCAGTCCTCATTCATACGCCACGATGAGATTTAGTCTGATTGGTCAGGAGGTGTTGATGAATTTTCTATAACAGCAGCTCTGACTGTAGTGCAGTATATTAATGTGCTCCTTCTAACACGTTATCGTTTCTATAGTAACAGCTCATGATGTTCCTTAATAAATAAAAAATTGTAATTGTTGGTAAATTTCTGTGGTGTAAGAGGAATAAAACACCTGGGCATGTGCTGTTATAGGAAAATAATCAACAGTAACTACACCTCATCATATCAATATCTTACTCTAATACACACTCACACACACACACACACACACTCACACTCACACAGTGTGCTGTAGCTAATCCAGTTCACTAGGCATTTTACTTTTTCAATTGTGTACTTTTTGTTGGTTTATCAGTGTGTTACTGTGTTTATCAGTGTGTTATTGTGTTTATCAGTGTGTTATTGTGTTTATCAGTGTGTTACTGTGTTTATCATTGTGTTATTGTGTTTATCAGTGTGTTATTGTGTTTCTCAGTGTGTTATTGTGTTGTTGTGTTACAGAGTTTGTTGTCTCCGGTGGCGTTCGGCTTTGGGACGGAGTATTTATCCCGCTATGAGGAGCAGGGCCTGGGGCTTCAGTGGGACAACATCAGCACCAGTCCACTAGAGGGCGACGAGTTCTCTTTCCTCAACTCCATCCGCATGATGCTTTTCGATTCGGTTCTTTACGGCGTGTTGGCCTGGTACCTCGATAACGTCTTCCCAGGTCAGGAGATATCAGACTCTGATCTACACTGAGTTTAATCAGATACTGACTCCACACCGTCTGCTTTTCTGCATTTTGACACAACACTCACTCACACACTTATTTACTAAAGTAGTAATAATAAAAAAAAAACTAAGAGACTAATGTGTGTGTGTGTGTGTGTGTGTTTAGTGACGTGTTGCAGTGATTTACAAAGTGACATCATATAAAGTCAGAAGAGGAAATGAAATATTAATGAGGTGTTTGTGTGTTAATTGTTCTTGGTAACTGTGATGAGTTCAGATCTCAAAAACACTTAATTATAATTAAAAATAATTAAACTCGTAGTATAATGACTGTTAAAGGCAGCAATACAGTGTGCATGTAAAATACAGAGTGTCGTGTGTGTGTGTGTGTGTGTGTCTTTTTATAGGCGAAATGTGAATGAAAAATGTTTTTAAATGCTGTTGGTGTGAACATGAAACAAGAAAAGTTCTTCAATTTAAGAAAAAATATTTTATTAATGATGTATAAATCTATAATTTTGTGTTTAAATGCAGAAATGAGCTTCTGTAACTTTATTACTTGCCCTTCAGTGGTATTTATTAAGTGACTACAGCTGATAAATTCATCTATTTGATGAATGAATTTGACATATGAAAAGTGCCAAAATGTTATTTTGATCATGTGAAAGACACACTCCTCTGTAAGATTTTTTCACACACCCACACACACACACACACACACACACGTTTAGTAAATGAGTTTATTGTCTTTAATGTCACTATTGTTGGTAATTCTGGTGTTTTTCTGCTCTCGTGTTCAGGTCAGTATGGGATCGGGAGGCCTTTTTATTTTCCCCTCCAGACGTCCTACTGGCAGAGTGCACAGCGCCCCCAGGCCGACGTGGCTGATCCAGGTACTGCAACACCTTTAATGTCCTAAAGCCAGGTGTGTAAAAATGAGCGGTGATGATCATCAGCCAATCAGAGCATGAGAATGAACCAGGGGCGGGTCCAACCGTGTGATTGGAGGAGGCTTTAACACAATACTAAAGGATTGTTAGAAAGCTTTGTTTGTTTGATCAGAACTAAAATTTCTCTGTGTTTCTCCTGCAGCTCCTGAAAAACCTCTGATAGAAAACCCGGAGATGAAGAAGGAGGACGTACACACACCTGACATCATCACAGAGCCCTCAGTGCCGAACTGCAGCGACTCCCGCAGGCCGTGCAAACACCAAGAGAAGAGGGAGAGGATGAAGAGAGAGAGAGGGGAGAGGATGAAGAGGGAGGAGGAAGGTCTGAATCCTCAGGAGGAGGAGAGACAAGCAGAGCACACAGGTGAGGGAACAGGTGAGGAAGAAAGTGGGGGAGAAGGTGAGGGAGAAGGTGAGAGAACAGAAGAAGAAGAAGCCTTTACTTGTCACATATACATTACAGCACAGTGAGATTCTTTTCGTCACATATCCCAGCTTGTTAGGGGTTTAGGGCCGTGCTCAAGGGCCCAACAGTGGCAGCTTCGCAGTGCTGGGGCTTGAACCCCTGACCTTCTGATCAGTAACCCAGAGCCTTAACCACTGCCAAAAGAAACACTCGGGCTCGTCCGGGATTTGAACCCGGGACCGCTCACACCCAAAGCGAGAATCATAGCCCTAGACCAACGAGCCGCTGTGCAGATAAGGGAGAAGGTGAGGGAGAAGATGATGGAACAGGTGAGGGAACAGGTGAGGGAACAGGTGAGGGAGAAGATGATGGAACAGGTGAGGGAGAAGATGAGGGAGAAGGTGAGGGAGAAGATGAAGGAACACGTGAGGGAACAGGTGAGGGAGAAGGTGAGGGAACAGGTGAGGGAGAAGGTGAGGGAACAGGTGAGGGAGAAGATGATGGAACAGGTGAGGGAGAAGGTGAAAGAACAGGTGAGGGAGAAGGTGAGGGAACAGACGATGAAGATGAGTGTCTCTGAACGCAGCACAGTGCAGGTGACGGTGGTATAAAGAGTCTGGGATTATAATACTGCATCATGGACGTTAAATATTGCAATACATCGTGTTTTTTGTGGTCACAGACACGCCAGAGATGTGTGTGTGTGTGTGTGTGTGTTTGCACGTGTGTGTATGTGTGTATCTACAGGAAACCCGTTGTTCGAGGCCGAGCCTGAGGGGTTGGAGGTGGGCGTGTGTGTGAAGGAGCTTGTGAAGGTTTATCCTGGAAGTTCACGTCCAGCTGTTAATGGTCTCAGTTTGAATTTCTATGAAGGACAGATCACGTCGTTTCTGGGACACAATGGAGCAGGAAAGACAACCACACTGTACGCAGCTTACGTTCCCTTTTCACCTGTGTGTGTAATTCAGCCTGTGTGTGTAATTCAGCCTGTGTGTGTAATTCATCTACACTGATGTCGTCTTAATCCTCATCTCAGGAACCTGACTCCAGCTGTAAACATCTGTAAATAATTGATTTGTGAATAATTGATGTACAGATCTGAGAGCTGAGAGGAAGTTAACGAAGGAAACGCTAAAGAAACACTGAGCCTTTCCTCTCTTCTGCTCCATCAGGTCCGTTCTGACCGGTTTGTTTCCTCCGACGTCCGGGACGGCGTTCATCAGCGGGAAGGACATTCGCTCAGACATGGACGTGATCAGACGCTCTCTGGGCCTGTGCCCTCAATACAACATCCTGTTTAACCAGTGAGAATTACTCAGCTCTAATTAACACACACACACACACACACACACACACACACACAGAAAGCCACCATTAGAGCAGCACTGAGCAGATTCAACACTGAGGATTCACTGAGTCTTTAATATAGTTTACAGACGTAGTGAAGAGTCCGAGTCGACATTTAAAGTGTACAGTTTTTCCTCAGATGCAAAGAAACAAAGAAAAAATTACAGAAACAAAAAAAGCTTCTTAAATTAAACATTAGAATTACAGAAATCAAAAATCAGAAATCAACAAATCAAAGCAGATGTAAATATGTTCATGAAGCAAAAACAAAGAAAATTCCAGAAACAAAAATTATTCAAGAGAGAAATAGAACAAATAAAAGTTCCAGAGATAATGAAGAAAAAAAACTATATAACACACAATATAAATAAATAAATAAATAAAAAATAAATAAATAAAAACAGAAGACAAAAATATTTCAGAGACCAAAAATATTCCTGAAGGAAAAAATAAACAAAATAAAATGGAATAAAAATAAAAATATAGAGAAATAAAGAAAAAGATTATAGGAGCATTAGAGACGTTCACACGCAAAAACGGTTAAAAATAAAAACTAGGAATAATCTTTAAAATAAATGTGAGCTAGTTATTATTATTCACACGCAACATCTTTTATTAGATTGTGATTCTTGTTTTTTTTTTCGATTCTGTTAAAAACCCTTGAGAGAAAATTCCCTCCTCAGACTGTGGTGTGTGTTGATGAGAACTTTTGGGTTCCTCTGATTCTGTGCTCCGTCTTTTCCAGTCTGACGGTGGAGGAACACATCCTCTTCTACTCGCTGCTGAAAGGACGAGAGCGGAAGGAAGCTGAGCAGGAAGTGGAGAACATGCTGCAGGATCTGGGATTACCACACAAACGATACGATGAAGCGCAGAATCTCTCCGGTCTGCGTTTCTTCCTCAGTCTGACTCTTTCCACATCAGTGATGATTTATATTAATAATACTGAATAAAGCTGCAGGGTTACAGTACTGTGCTCAGGGCTCCTCCTGGGCTCCTCCTGGGTTCCTCCTGGGTTCCTCCTCATTATGCTGATGCTCTCTGTGTGTAGGTGGGATGCAGAGGAAGCTGTCGGTTGCCATGGCGTTTGTCGGAGGCTCCAAGGTGGTGATTTTGGACGAGCCCACTTCAGGAGTCGACCCCTACTCCAGACGCTCCATCTGGGATTTACTCCTGAAATACCGTGCAGGTGAAACTGCACCACCTACTGACTGAACAGTACACACTCGCTTTCACATTACACTAGTGTTACACACCAAACACTGTGTGTGTGTGTGTGTGTGTGTGTTACAGTAAATTACTGATTAACAGGGTGTGTGATGAAACTGAGTTACTGTTAGCACCCTGAACAGCACGTCTCCAAGTGTTTTATTCCTCTTACACCACAGCAACTTACCAACAACTACAATCTTTATTTATTAAAGAGCAACACATCATACTTTTATCCATTTATAGGTACATTTAATGTGTGGAACGTATGTAAAACAAGTTAGTTCCTGTTGTCGCTTACGTTATAGCAGCTATAAACACTCGTTCCCTCAGCAGCCTCTCTTTATTCTCTCTCTCCAAGTTAATAAGAAAAAAAATCGCAGCTTGTTCCGCATGTTACGAAAAACCGCAAAGAAGCGTAAACTCCTCTGTCCTGAAGACGTCGGAAATCTTACAGTTACAGCGCTGACACTGGAGACTCCTTCCATAAACCTGTGATTCACAGCTGCACTACTGTCAGAGCTGCTGTTATAGAAAACCTGTTATTAATCAACACCTTCTGACCAATCAGGATCCAGACACAGCAGCGTGATAGACAGACACTTTATTGATCTTGAGGGAAACTGCAACAAAACAAATCCTGGTATAACATACTGTATTTAACAGCCAGCTAGTGAACTCACACAGTGCTACTTTAATGCTTGCTAACTCACTCTCTCTCTCTCTCTCTCTCTCTCTCTCTCTCACTCTCTCTCTCTCTCTCTCTCTCTCTCTCGCTCAGGCCGGACAGTGATCCTCTCCACTCACCACATGGATGAAGCTGATCTTCTCAGTGATCGAGTGGCGATTATTTCTAAAGGGCAGCTGCACTGCTGCGGTTCTCCTCTCTTCCTGAAGAACTGCTTCGGTGTTGGATTTTACCTCACACTCGTCCGCCGTATTAAAGACGTACGCAAGAAAGAGGTGAGGCTTCCTGTTACACACGATTTAAACTATTCCTTTACCTCTAAAGTCTCAGCACGTCTGTATAAAACTGATTCAGGGGGCGGGGCTACTCATGTCCTCTGATTGTGATGTCACTAAATAAACTTAGGACCAATCACATCCGATATGCAAATTACTGGAGGATGACGTAGTACCTGGAAACGTTTATTCTCAGCTACCTACGTAACTCACTTAGCTAATGTTAGCGCTGAACAGACAGTGGTTGTCATGGTAACATTATGTTCTGACAGGTTCAAGCTGCTGTTAAATAACTCTACAGCTAAGCTAGCTAAAGTTAGCCAGTGCTAGGCTGTCATGGGTGACAGGAGGACATGGGGGCGTTTCCTAATTTGCATATTGATGTATATTCATAGACGCAGGCAGCTGAATTGTTTCTTGGGCATTAAAAATTAGTAAACAGTTTCTTTTTGTGCATTTTGTTTGTTTTGCAGAACGAGTGTGACTGTGCATCTGAATGTTCCTGTATGTGTTCCACCTGCACCAGGTATAAAGAGGAGAGTCAGACGCAGCAGATCGACAGAACCCTGGACGGTTAGCACGCTAACGATCTGTTAGCTTCTGTCCTATAATATCATTTTCATTATGAATATTTTTACCCCGTTAGAAGCATTAGTATAGTTTAATTAATCTGACTAGTGACCAATTCTTTCTCCTCATCAGGTGACGTGGAGAACATCACCAGTCTGATCCACCACCACGTTCCTGAGGCGCGGCTGATCGAGGTGATCGGTCAGGAGCTCACGTACCTGCTGCCTAATAAAGGCTTTAAACACCGATCCTACGCCAGTTTGTTCCGGGAGCTGGAGGAGACGCTGGGAGACATCGGACTGAGCAGCTTCGGCATCTCAGACACCTCACTGGAGGAGGTCCGTTTCCCTTCTTTACACTCCAGCACCGTTACGAGACTTTTATAACCGTCCCAGGGCGAGTGTGTTAGATCGTTCCAGGGCGAGTGTGTTAGATCGTTCCAGGGCGAGTGTGTTAGATCGTTCCAGGGCGAGTGTGTTAGATCGTTACAGGGCGAGCGTGTTAGATCGTTCCAGAGCGAGCGTGTTAGATCGTTCCAGAGCGAGTGTGTTAGATCGTTCCAGGGCGAGTGTGTTAGATCGTTCCAGAGCGAGTGTGTTAGATCGTTCCAGAGCGAGTGTGTTAGATCGTTCCAGGGCGAGTGTGTTAGATCGTTCCAGGGCGAGTGTGTTAGATCGTTACAGGGCGAGCGTGTTAGATCGTTCCAGGGCGAGTGTGTTAGATCGTTCCAGGGCGAGTGTGTTAGATCGTTCCAGGGCGAGTGTGTTAGATCGTTCCAGGGCGAGTGTGTTAGATCGTTCCAGGGCGAGTGTGTTAGATCGTTCCAGAGCGAGTGTGTTAGATCGTTCCAGGGCGAGTGTGTTAGATTGTGAGAAATGAACAGGAAGTGAGACGTCTTCTCCTCTCTCAGATCTTCCTGAAGGTTACCGCAGACGGAGAGGCGGCTAACGGCAGCGTGAACCCAGGTGAATATCCCTCACTGCTCTCTCTCGCACCTGCAGCAGCTTCATCATCCCGTATACCTGTTTCAGCTTTACATTTGTAATTAAACTTTGCCTGATATTTTACATTTACAATAATAACACGGCCATGTTGGAAATCTCAGTGAGCTTTTCAACATCATCAACTGAGGATCCAGCGGTGTTACATTCGTCATCGCTGTTCACTCTTGTGTCATTTGTGTTATTTTTGTGTCCTTAATGTTCTCCCATGTGTCAGTATTTTTTAATTTTTTTTTTACATTTTTTACATTTGTGTGCTTATAGTGTTTATGTTTTGTGTGTCATCAGTGTTTATTTTCTCTTTTTCTTTTTGTATGCTTTTGAGGATGTGTATCTCTGGTGGTGTTTGCCTCTGTGTGTGTGTGTGTGTGTGTGTGGTGGTTTATGTGCGTGTCCTCGTTGTGTAACTGTGTGTATCGTACCTAATGGTGTTCCTCAGAGCAGTGGATGTTGCAGAGGAGAAAAAGCAGCAGCTTGTTGAGAGACACTGATAAATCTGTGGCTCCTGAAGGTGATGAAGCTGATGAGTTAGCCGCTGCTTAGCATTCCTGCATCACGCACTCAGGCACTTTAGCACTTTAGATTAGCATTAATCCCAGGACCTGCAGTCATGGCTTTGCTAGAACTTCCATTACAGTGTTTAATGTGAAGTTCTTGAGATGTTCTCCATGTCGTCTGCTGCAGAAGGGAACGGCGTGCAGGAGATCGGCGTGCAGGAGATCGGCGTGCAGGGGATCGGCGTGCAGGGGAACGGCGTGCAGCAGAACGGCGTGCAGGAGAACGGCGTGCAGGAGATCGGCGTGGGAACAGGTGGAGACTCGGACAGCGGAGCGGGAAAAGCCTCGAGACAGGTTAAAGGGTTCAGTCTGGTGATGAAACAGTTTCAAGCTTTACTGGTGAAGAGATTTCATCACGCCACACGCAGCTCCAAGGACTTTCTCGCTCAGGTGACATCAAAGAGTCCGGATTGCTCCATTCAGACACGCCCACCTTTCTCACTCAGACACGCCCACCAGACACTCCCACCTGTCTCACTCAGACACACCCACCTGTCTCACTCAGACACGCCCACCAGACACTCCCACCTGTCTCACTCAGACACGCCCACCAGACACGCCCACCTGTCTCACTCAGACACGCCCACCAGACGTGCCCACCTGTCTCACTCAGACACGCCCACCTGTCTCACTCAGGCACGCCCACCTGTCTCACTCAGGCACGCCCACCTGTCTCACTCAGACACGCCCACCAGTCTCACTCACACACACACACACCTGTCTCACTCACACACACGCACACCTGTCTCACTCACACACACACACACCTGTCTCACTCACACACACACACACACCTGTCTCACTCAGCCATTAGGAATTATTAGGAAAAGTTATTTCTATTTTCATCCTATTTAAATAATCGTGTGTGTGTGTGTATGTGTGTGTGTGTATGTGTATGTGTATGTGTGTGTGTGTGTGTGTGTGTGTGCGTGTAGATTGTTCTGCCAGCAAGCTTCGTGTTAGTTGCTCTGTTCTTCACTCTGATCGTCCCCCCGTTTGGCGAGTACCCGAGTCTAACGCTCACGCCGTGGATGTACGGACAGCAGTACACGTTCTTAAGGTCAGCGCTGCTTTACTCAGACTTTATATCTGGAATCTTCGTTAGCACCACAGTGAGATTTAATTAGTTATAATTTGTGCTTTTCAGTAACGAGCGTCCGTCCCATCCCAGCATGAGACACTTCATCTACACGCTGCTCAGAGACCCGGGCATGGGGACGCGCTGCATGAAGGACCAGCCGCTAGAGTGAGACGCTTCACACTGCTGTCTCAGATACTAGCTTTAAAACGTTGTTAGCAATTCTACATTCCAGTGTCGTTAGCAATGCTAGCATGGTCTGGATGTAGTCTTAGAGATTAACATTTCAACACTATAAAGAACATCTTACAGATTGTACACATTAGCATTGTCTATGTGAAACAGCTTTATACAGATTAAGGATGCTAGCATTGTTTAGCGTGTGTGTGTGTGTGTGTGTGTGCAGGAATTTGCCGTGTGGGAACATTACGACGGATTGGGAAGTTCCACCAGTTTCTCCGGTGATTAGTAACATCTTACTGAGCCCTGAGTGGACAGAGCGAAACCCCTCCCCTTCCTGTCAGTGCAGCACCAATCAGAAGCTCACAATGCTACCCGTCTGTCCAATCGGAGCAGGAGGACTGCCACCACGCCAGGTACGACAACGGCTGCAAGGCAGAAACGATTCACATCAAACATGAATAATCACAACCGAAAATTATACAAAATAGATTGCACTGGCAGTGCTGGCCCCGCCCCTCTGATAACTCCGCCCCTTCTGCTAAATAGGCTGCAATCATTCAGTGTAAAAAGGGTCCGATGTTGCACACTTTGGCGGTTGTAGCACGTCACCTGCATGTTAACAGTGCACTACGTGTCTCTGAGTGAGCGCACTAGTGCACTTAAAGTAGGCAATTTGAGACGTAGCTGTTAGCATTGTTAGCACTGCTAGCTCCATTATTAGTGTGTTTACTTTTTTCCTTATAGAGAAAAGAAGCGACAGGAGACATTTTGCTCGACCTGACAGACAGAAACATGTCGGATTACCTGGTGAAGACGTATCCCAGTCTGATCAAGACCAGGTGAGCTTCACCACACTTACCTGTACCTGTGTCGTTTTTATGACATCACAATTCTGACACTAACCCGAGTGTGTGTTTCTGACGTACAGCTTAAAGAGTAAATACTGGGTGAATGAGCAGAGGTAACGTGTTTATATCACTTTCATATTTCACTCAATCCGATACGCTTTAAAGGTTTTCCTCCATAAACAGACTGGTTCGTGTTCTCAGGTACGGCGGCCTGTCAGTAGGAGGGCGACTTCCTGTTCTGGATGTGGATCCTGTAAACATACAGAACGTCCTCTATCAGCTCGGGAACATGATGAACATCACCGGGGTAGGCTCCCTACAGAGGCTCCCTACAGAGGCACCCTACATACATCACCTAGATATATTAATAATACTTTTTAATATTATAATATACTTTACTGAAAAAGAAATGGATGTGTGTCATTTAGTGCTAAACCCCTCCCTAGGGTCCCTACTCCAGGTTGGCTGTTAAAGAAATCGGTCCGTTCCTGCGCCACATGGAAAGCGAATATAACGTCAAGGTAAACATTGATCACAGAGATGATCTGAATCTTTGGTTGTGTTCCAGTACTGTACTTTCACACTCTCCCTAGTTCCCTTTCTTAAGTGCCCTTGCTGTGTGTTCTCGGTGATGTCACAGGTGTGGTTTAATAATAAAGGATGGCACGCCATGGTGGCCTTCATGAACGTAGCGAACAACGCCATCCTGCGAGCCAACCTGCCGTTTCACGCTGATCCGTCTGAGTTCGGCATCACGGCCATCAATCACCCCCTCAACCTGACCAAGGAGCAGCTCTCTGACGTCACAATGTGGGTCTCTCAGACCACGCCCACACCACACCCAGACCACACCCACACCACACCCAGACCACGTCCAGACCACACCCACACCACACCCAGACCACGCTGAGACCGCACCCACACCCACGCCACACCCACACCACGCCGAGACCACACCCACACCACACCCACACCACACCCACACCACACCCAGACCACGCCCAGACCACACCCACACCACGCCGAGACCACACCCACACCCACACCACGCCCAGACCACACCCACACCACACCATGCCCA
The DNA here is from genome assembly GCF_027358585.1 of Pangasianodon hypophthalmus. NCBI lineage: Eukaryota > Metazoa > Chordata > Actinopteri > Siluriformes > Pangasiidae > Pangasianodon > Pangasianodon hypophthalmus. Next base: position 21,077,695 of record NC_069730.1, on the reverse strand, counting down.
GACCACACCCACACCACACCCAGACCACGCCCAGACCACACCCACACCACGCCGAGACCACACCCACACCCAGACCACACCCACACCACACCCACACCATGCCCAGACCACGCCCAGACCACACCCAGACCATGCCCAGACCATGCCCATGCCCAGACCACACCCAGACCACGCCCACTTCTCATCTACATCTAAATTAATTGAACTCACTGATCAGATTACTGCAGAAATAACACAAACCCTTTTCTTATAATCCAAACTGTTTGCTTCTTCTTAACACCCTGACTTTTTTCTTTATATATTTATACTTTTCTTTTAATTTTATGATTTTTTTCTTTGTTTTTTTTTACTTAATGTAAGGACTTAATTTTTCTTTTCTTTTAAAAAATTTATTGTAAGTTTTATTTCTTATGGTTTAATCTTGCGTGTGTGATCTCCGCTCTGTGTCTGTGTTAAACAGCTTGACTACGTCTGTGGACGCCGTCGTGGCCATTTGCGTGATCTTTGCCATGTCCTTCGTCCCGGCGAGTTTCGTCCTCTACCTCATCCAGGAGCGAGTGACGAAGGCCAAACACCTGCAGTTCGTTAGTGGCGTCAGTCCTCTCGTTTACTGGCTCACCAACTTCTTCTGGGACATGGTGATGGCTTCAGCATCATCTTTATCATCATCTTCATTATCATGTGTACTTTAGTGAGGTTCGAGAACCTTCTGAGGAAGTGCAGAACTGTGGAGCTGAATCTCTTCTCTCTGTGACTCTGTAGGTGAATTACTCCATCAGCACGGCCATGGTGGTGTCCATCTTCATCGCTTTCGATAAAAAATGCTACACGTCATCCACCAACCTGCCAGCACTCATCACCCTGCTGAGCTTATACGGGTGATCTTCATCTTCTCCTTCTTCCCCTTCATCTTCTCCTTCATCTTCTCCTTCTTCCCCTTCATCTTCTCCTACATCTTCTCCTTCATCTTCTCCTACATCTTCTCCTTCTTCCCCTTCATCTTCTCCTACATCTTCTCCTTCATCTTCTCCTTCTTCCCCTTCATCTTCTCCTTCATCTTCTCCTTCTTCCCCTTCACCTTCTCCTACATCTTCTCCTACATCTTCTCCTACATCTTCTCCTTCATTAGGGGGCCAAGCACCGAAGGTGCGTAGGCGCCCTGTTGTTATTCTACCTTTTCTTATTCTTATTCTTCTGGCTAGGGTGTCTATGGCAGCCCATAGAACTGTCTGGTAAAAAGTAGTGAAATTTGACACACTGATTGGGGAGTGCTAAGGAACATCTGACCAAATTTGGGCCAAGTCCTGCCAACGCTCTAACGCCACCATCGGGTCAAATGTGGGCCTAATTTTGAAGTATATTTATGTTCATAACTTCTGAACCATGTTTCCAAAATTTAAAAGCTATCCCTGGATTCCCTGGGTCGAGACGAGTTCAATGCACCCTATAACATCAATTTCCACCTAAATAGATTTTCCACCATCTTGGATTATGTCAAAAACCATTTTTTCCACTCCTTACAAAAGCCTCAAAAAAATTATCAAAAGAATTTTGAATAGTCCAAACAGTTTGTCCGTAATGGGCCAATGAACCTGATGGTGAAGCTGCAAAACAGGAAGTGAGGCTGTATCTCAGCAGCGACCTTAAACACTGACACAAATCTTTTTAGAGATCTTCAGGACCATGACCTGAGACTAAACAACAAATTGTCAGAGCAGTAGCATTCATGACCAAAGGTCAAAGTAGGTCACAGCAGCAGCAGCAGCAGCACCAAGCCACCCTGCTGCGCATTTGTTCTTCTAGACCTTTCCTCCTACAGTCAGAGAATTCCAGCACTGTCCGTGGTCAGAACACACACATCATGAGTGAAACTACACATCACTCGTCAATCCCTTTTGCCTAAAGTTATGGCTCTGCTTTCCTGTGATTGCTTCGGCAACAATTATAGCGCGTCTGTGAATGTGTGGCTCACTGAGTCTGGGTGCTTGGCCCCCGAAAATGCTGCTTGCAGCTTTAATCTTTTCCTTCTTCTTCTTCTTCTTCTTCTTCTCCTCCTTCTTCTCCTTCATCTTCTCTTGTTCTCTTTTTCCTTCTCCTTCCTCTCCTTCTCATTCTTCTTTTTTTCTTTCTTCTTCTCCTTCTTCTCATTCTTCTTCTTCTTCTTCCTTGACCTTGTAATGTTTATTAAATTTCATTTTTTCCAATTCTTATTTTATTCATTTGTCTTGTTTCTCTTTAGCCCCATTATTTTCCTTTTCTTTCATGTTTATTCGTTCTTGCTTTCTTTTTCTTTCTAACTTGCTGTCATTTTTTTCTATTACTAAAGTTATTTAAAGTTATTTGTTGTAATTAAAATGATCCTGTGAGGGTTTATTGGACTGGACTTTATAATACATTTTGACTGAAAAGGGATGGGTGTTGACTGTTTCAGGTGGTCAGTCACTCCTATGATGTACCCGATGTCGTACGTGTTCAGTGTTCCCAGCACTGCGTACGTCTCTCTGTCCTGCATTAATCTGTTCATCGGCATTAACAGCAGCGCCATCACCTTCATCCTCGAGCTCTTCGAGAACAACAGGGTAACCATCTCACCGTTATCTGTGTGTGTGTGTGTGTGTGTGTGTGTTTCAGTAACACTCTCACCTCCTGATCCGTACGTCTCTCTAACACACACCGCTCCGTGTTTCAGTCTCTGCTCCTGTTTAACGAGGGATTAAAGAAGGTGCTGCTGATTTTCCCTCACTTCTGTTTGGGACGAGGCCTGATCGATTTGGCCATGAACCAGGCGGTGACCGACGTCTACGCCCGATTCGGTGACATTCCCTCACTTTATTTATGATGAAGTAAATACATATCATTAATGCGTCAGTCCTGAGCTGAGTATACTGTATGATGTTTGTGTGTAAAGGGGAGGAGTTTGTTCTGGACCCGTTCAGATGGGACTTTGTGGGGAAATACGTGGTGTGTATGGCGCTGGAGGGCTTCGTCTACTTCATCTTTACTCTCCTCATTCAGTACAGATTCTTCCTGGATCACTGGTGAGGGAGAGTTTCTCTTATTCTTCACTGATTTATCACATGATTTACTTTATATACGTTATATAATCTCCAGGTTATCACTTACTGACGGACATGATAGATCTGTTTACCCTGTGCTGTGATTATGATGGTGATGGAGGTGATGGGTGTGGTTAGTGTGATGGAGGTGATGGGTGTGGTTAGTGTGATGGAGGAGATGGGAATGTGATGGAGGAGATGGGTGTGGTTAATGTGATGGAGGTGATGGGTGTGGTTAATGTGATGGAGGAGATGATGGGTGTGGTGAATGTGATGGAGGAGGTGGGTGTGGTTAATGTGATGGAGGAGGTGGGTGTGGTTAATGTGATGGAGGAGGTGGGTGTGGTTAATGTGATGGAGGAGATGGGTGTGGTTAATGTGATGGAGGAGATGATGGGTGTGGTTAATGTGATGGAGGAGATCATGGGTGTGGTTAATGTGATGGAGGAGGTGGGTGTGGTTAATGTGATGGAGATGATGGGTGTGGTCAATGTGATGGAGGAGATGGGTGTGGTTAATGTGATGGATATGATGGGTGTGGTTAATGTGATGGAGATGATGGGTGTGGTTAATGTGATGGAGATGATGGGTGTGGTTAATGTGATGGAGGAGGTGGGTGTGGTTAATGTGATGGAGATGATGGGTGTGGTTAATGTGATGGAGGAGGTGGGTGTGGTTAATGTGATGGAGATGATGGGTGTGGTTAATGTGATGGAGGAGATGATGGGTGTGGTTAATGTGATGGAGGAGATGATGGGTGTGGTTAAAGTGATGGAGATGATGGGTGTGGTTAATGTGATGGAGGAGGTGGGTGTGGTTAATGTGATGGAGGAGGTGGGTGTGGTTAAGGTGATGGAGGAGATGGGTGTGGTTAATGTGATGGAGGAGATGATGGGTGTGGTTAATGTGATGGAGGAGATCATGGGTGTGGTTAAGGTGATGGAGGAGATCATGGGTGTGGTTAAGGTGATGGAGATGATGGGTGTGGTTAAAGTGATGGAGGAGATGGGTGTGGTTAATGTGATGGAGATGATGGGTGTGGTTAATGTGATGGAGATAATGGGTGTGGTTAATGTGATGGAGATGATGGGTGTGGTTAAAGTGATGGAGATGATGGGTGTGATTAATGTGATGGAGGAGGTGGGTGTGGTTAAGGTGATGGAGATGATGGGTGTGGTTAAAGTGATGGAGATGATGGGTGTGGTTAATGTGATGGAGGAGATCATGGGTGTGGTTAAGGTGATGGAGGAGATGGGTGTGGTTAAGGTAATGGAGGAGATGGGTGTGGTTAAAGTGATGGAGGAGATGATGGATGTGGTTAAGGTGATGGAGGAGATGATGGGTGTGGTTAAAGTGATGGAGGAGATGATGGGTGTGGTTATGGGTTTACCTGTGCAGGTTGTGTGACTACAGTCAGATCCCAGTTCCTGATGAAGATGATGATGTTGCTCAGGAGAGACAGAGGATCTACAGCAGGACACGAAACAACGACATCCTGCACATCCGAGATCTCAGCAAGGTCAACATCGACAACACACTCACCTGATTTACACAATCCGATCCCTGTCACCACTTACACATCTGTGTGTGTGTGTGTGTGTGTGTGTGTTCAGACGTACGTGGGGAGGAAGAGACCGGCGGTGGATCGGATCTGTGTGGGCGTTCCACCTGGAGAGGTAAAACATCTGCTCTAATGAAAGGACGGTTTCTGCAGCTGTGAGATCAGATCATCCAGGAGACGTAAACATGTGTATATTACCCTCTTACACCACAGCACCTTCCCAACCATTACAATGTTTAAAATTTATTCTTAAAAAATGACATCATACTTTTATCCGTTTCTAGTTACATGTAATGTTGTGAAACAAGTCAGTTCCTGTTGTCACTTACGTTAGAGCAGCTAGAAACAGTTCCCTCACCAGATTCTCTTTTTTTCTCTCTTTTGAAGTTAATAAGAGAAAAAAACGGAGCTTGTCTTTATTTTACCGAAAAACCGCAAAGAAGCGTAAACTCCTCCAGACTGAAGATGTCGTTTAATAAAGGTCTAACGCTGCGCAGCGCTGTGGTGGAAGGATTATGTGTAAACAGACAGATGCTAACAGTAGCCTGTGGTTTGCAGTGTTTCGGGCTGCTTGGTGTAAACGGTGCTGGAAAAACAACCACTTTTAAAATGCTCACTGGAGACACGGACGTGACCTTCGGCGAGGCCTCGGTAGCCGGATTCAGGTAACACCTTAAAGTCGTGATAAAGTCTGAACGTGTGAGTGTGAACACAGATACTAAATCTAAATATACTGAGAAGTGACACTGAAATATACATGAATCATTAATTATTACACTCTAATGTTTTTCTTCCTCTAGTATTCTGACTAACATCCTGGATGTGCATCAGAACATGGGCTACTGTCCTCAGTTCGACGCCATCGATGAGCTGCTGACGGGCCGAGAGCACCTGTACCTCTACGCTCGCCTCCGCGGAGTGCCGGAGTCCGAGATCAGCCGGGTGAGTCTGCTCTTATTCATCAGAAAATCCACATTTGAAAAGTTCACTAAAGTTAAAGGGTGAACGTGAGAAAGTGTGACGGCTCACCGCACCGTGTGTCCTGCAGGTGGCGCAGTGGTGCGTCGATAAAATCGGCCTGTCGGAGTACGCAGCTCTCTGTGCTGGAACTTACAGCGGAGGAAACAAGAGGAAGCTGTCCACTGCCATCGCCATGATCGGCTGTCCTCCTCTACTGCTGCTGGTAATCATCATCATCATAATAATCATAATAATCATAATCATCATCATCATAATAATCATAATCATCATCATCATCATAATAATCATCATAATAATCATAATAATAATAATAATATTCATAATAATCATAATAATCATCATAATAATCATAATAATCATAATAATAATCATAATAATCATAATAATAATAATAATCATAATAATCATAATAATAGACTCGATATAAATATTGTATTAGAAATTGTACATATGCACATTATCCAAATGATGACAGAGGGATGATAGACTTTGAAGTTAAAAGTGAGGCTGCTGATTGGTCAGAAGGTGTTGATTAATTCTCTAGAACAGCGGCTCTATCAGTAGCGCAGGTTTATATTAATGCACTCGTTCTATTACGTTATCGTTTCTATAGTAACGGCTCATTCACAGTCGACGCTCAGCTAATAATAAACAGAATAAAATACGTCTGTAATCATTGATATGGTGAAGTTTCTGTAAGGAGAAATGTGTTTATTTAACACTTATGGAAGGAGTCTCCAGTGTCAGTGCTTTGTAACAGTCAGAGGTAAAGCTGTAACTTTAAGACATGTTGTTGTTTAACAAATAAAAATTGTACATGTTGGTAAGTTGTTGTGGTGTAAAAGGAATAAAACACTCAGGAAAGTGCTGTTTTACACACACACACACACACATACACACACACACACACACACATACACACACACACAGGCACACACACACACACACACACACATACACACACACACATAGTATTTATTAGTTTATTAGTCAGTGTGAATTTAAATTCTCCAACATTGCTCCAGTTTATTACACTTTAATCTAAATCAGTTTAAACTGTCTAAAGGTTATGAAAACAATCCCACAGTGATGAATGATCTGCGATTATTCTGGGATTTGAACACCGTATGTGTTTATTAATCCTCAGTGTGTGTTACAGGATGAACCCACCAGCGGGATGGATCCTCACTCACGCCGCTTTCTGTGGAACGCCATCATGAGCGTCATCCGAGACGGCAGAGCTGTAGTGCTAACATCACACAGGTGAGTTGTGTCAACCTGCAGCACACACACACACACACTCACTCTCTCTCTCTCTCTAACAACAGGGGTTTCAAACAGCCTGCTGGAACAGGCAAGATAAAGGTTCTAATCTCACCAGAAGAATCAGTGTTCTGAAGTAAAATGGTCTTGTGCAACGGAATTTATTTGAAATCTGAATTTGAGAAAGAGCAGGTCTCTGTTTGGCCACTTGGAGGCGAAATAGAGCCGTAAACTCAGAGCCATAAACTGAGCCACAGTGATTCTTCATTAGTAAGATAAATATCTGATGGTGTAATCATGTCTTTTTCAAAAGATCTAATTTAGGAGTGTCACGTGGAGCGGGGGGTGAATACTTCTACAATCTTTTATGAAACTTTTTTTGTTTTTTTTTTTAATGGCATTTTGAAAGACAAAAGCGCTATGAGCGCAGGCTTTCTGTGTGGAACTTGGTGGCTTGGTGGTAAAAGCCTTCCCTCTCACTGTAGAGGTTGCAGGTTCAAGTCTGACTTGTCCCCATGTGCTGAGTGATGGAGGAGCAGAGTGGGTGGAGTCTGAGAGTGGTGGAACGGTGGATGTGGAAAATGCTGCTGGAGGACGCCAAAAAAAAGTGAGGGTGATAGTTTTACAGCATTCCTGAGATTATGCAAAAACTAAGTCGACACTCTCTCTCCAAGCTCCATAACCCCTTCCATCTGCCACGCCGACCCTGGGGGGGCAGCTGCCCGGATATTACCCCCCCACCTGAGTCTCCACTTCCAGCCATCCTCCACATCACTCCTCCTTCCATCCATCCATCCATCCATCACTCCCTCCCTCCACACTCATATCCTGGAGTCCTGGCTGGGGTTTGAACCAGCAACCTCTCGACCCAGAGGTGAAGCTCATTCACATGAGCCACAGGATCTCGTACATTAGAGTGGCTTTATAAACCTTTTCAATTTTGTCTTCTTAACTCTGAGCTAAAACGAAAACAAAGACACACAGCCTCGACCCAGGAACCTCACACACCAGAGACCACGACACTAACCGCTACACCAGGGCAGGACAGAGGACACTGCTGCTTATTGGACTTTTGTCTTAATAAACGACTCAACGAGAGACAAAGTGTTTAGGGGAAGAGGAGCTGGTCAAGGTTCAGCACTCATCACGTCCATGTAACAGGAAGTGTATCTCTGAGAGCACCGCTAACCAACACACACCAGCACACACCGCACACTGACGGAGCAGATGGAGCAGACTCCCCCTGACCAAATCTACATTCAGATTTGTGTAAATTTGAGGTGTGACAGAGTTGGTTGTTAAAAGCCAGTTCCATGTGCACTTTTCATGGCCGCTGTTTAAACCGGGGAAACGTGAACAGAGCTAAATAAAATGTTCTGTGAAGTCTCTGACAGATTCATACTGAGTACTCATTCCAGTGTGAGAAAAAAAATATGATAATTAATATAGATTTATTACATTTATTTATTTAGCGGACGCTTTTATCCAAAGCGACTTACAAATGAAACACAAGCAGCGCGATACATCAAGCAGAGAACACGCAACGCTACCGTACGAGATCTTTAACTGAGTGCTAGAGGAGTAACGTGCACAGAGTAGAGGAGTAAGAGTCACTGTAAAAGTTGGGGGTTAGTTAAGTGTTCATGGAAGAGGTGGATCTTTAGCTGGTTTTTTGGAGATAGTGACGGATTCTGCTGTCTGGATTGAGGTTGGAGGTTCATTCCACCACTGAGGGACGGTCGGTTTGAAGGCTGTGGAGAGGGAGCTGAGTAGACGCTACAGAACCAGGCGTCGCTCGGTAACTGATCGCAGGTTGCGGGACGGAACATAAACCTCGAGGAGGGTGTTGAGGTAGGGAGTGCTGTTCTAGACAAGGTTTTGTACGTGAGCATCAAGGCATTGAATTTTACAGGAAGCCAGTGGAGGGAGATGCAGAGGGGTATGATGTGGGTCCTTTAGGGCTCGATGATGGCGCTGGCTGGGAGGCTGGGAGTAGTGCAGTGCAGTACTATACATTATACTGTACACATCAATGTGTTGTGTAGCTGTGATTGCTGTAGCGGCTTTGGGGCTGCGATTCCCATGAACAGTTTCAGGTCTCCATCAGTGGACAGATTCAACAAACCAGACTTCATGTGAGAACTGTAATGAATTTCCTGGTTACACAACTGCACTATTTGTGCATGTAGTACACAGTTATAGAAGGGAATGATTTATAATCGCACTATCGGGTGTCACTCAGATGAGGATGGGTTCCCTACTGAGTCTGGTTCCTCTCAAGGTTCCTTCCTCATATCGTCTCAGGGAGTTTTTCCTCACCACCATCACCTCTGACTCACTCATTAGGGATAAATTTATAAATGTAATATTTATATCCTGGATTTATTTCTGTAAAGCTGCTTTGTGAAAAAGTCCATTGTTAAAAGCTCTATACAGAGTGTGTGTTCAGTGAGTTTGTGTGTTCAGGCTGTACATTTCGGATAATGCTGATAAACGAAGAGATGGAAGAGGAGGTGTTGATGTGTTACTGATCACTAAACTGACTGACTGATAACACTCCGTCTCTCTGTGTGTGTGTGTGTGTGTGTGTTTGTGTGTGTGTGTGTGTGTGTGTGTGTGCAGTATGGAGGAGTGTGAGGCGTTGTGTACTCGTTTGGCCATCATGGTAAACGGCACATTCAAATGTCTCGGCACTATTCAGCACCTCAAATACAAGTAAGTTCTTTTCTTGTCTTTTATTTTTACTCCTCTTTATTTCCTTTATTAATGAAACAATGAGATTATTTTGGCTTCTAAAGTCTGAGTGCACTACTGAGACACTAAACACGTGTAGAAACAGATCTCTAAAAGTCCACTCATATACAGCATTATTACTGAGTATGATTACGGTGTGATGCTTTGAATTTTCACAGATCGGCTGCAAGACTCCAGAAATTAGCTACAGTTTTCCAGAAAGGGAATGAGTGATTAAAGAAAAAACAAAGCTGTGATAAATGATGAACTGTAGAGTGATTTAAGTGGCGTGAGATGGAGACAGAGGAGAGTCTGTGTATAAATGTGTCCTGAAAACAGGCGAGTAGAAGAATTCAGAAGAATTCTGTCTCCATGCTGCTCAGTTTTGAGATTAGCTGATGATTAAATAATTATTAATGTTTGGTACCTGATGAGATAAAAGTTTAAAGCACTGGCTTTGGGACAGGACCGGCTGCGTCCCCTGCGGAAAGCAGATGATTTTGTCCTGCCGTGTTTCCGTCTGGTTTGACTCCAGCGCTGTGTGCGGTCGGGTTCTCAGGTTCGGGGATGGTTATGTGGTGACGATGAAGATCAGAGCAGCTCGAGCCGGTTCCTCTCCTGATCTCGGTCCTGCTGAAGCCTTCATGGAGAGCAACTTCCCGAAATGTGTGCAGCGTGAGAAACACTACAACACCCTGCAGTATGAGATCACCTCGTCATCGCTCGCTCGAGTCTTCCAGCTGGTGGCAGAAAATAAACACAAACTGAACATCGAGGATTATTCCGTGTCTCAGACCACGCTGGACCAGGTACAAAAATCACACGCCACAAAGTCTATTCACGCAATTTACAGGACAAACCGCATCGGTGCTATAATCCGATTCACTAAGATCCAAAAAACAAGCAGGAGAGAGATGTGTGTCAAAGAGTAATTTACAAAAAAAAAAGTGGGAATGACGTCACGTGTAAAGCTGGAGGAGGAAACAATATTTAAATGAGTTTTTTTTTGCATGTGTTAATTTTTCCTGATAATCACGACAAGTTCAGATCTTAAAAACACTCACAGAAACGTGGAAGTGGAAGTGAATGCTGATTACAGACAGTAAGACACATGAGACTGTCCAAAACACAACACACATGTAAATAAGAGCGTGTAGACGTGTGTGTGTGTGTGTGTGTGTGTGTAATGTAAATGAGAACTTTTCCACAGCTTCAGTGGAATGCCGCTCATATGAGAGATGTGGTGAATATCTGATATAAAAGCAAACGTTCTGTGATAAAGTCGTTTTATTTTATAAACACTATAATTTTAGCAGAAACGAGCTTCTGTAAATGTAGTACCTGCCCATCAGTGGCATTCATTTACACACACAAGTGACTGCAGGTGATGAATTCTTCTATTAGCTTTGACTCCGCCCACCGTTTCACATTTTTAGGACGGTAAAATCGCCCCAAATTTACATTCATTAAGACAAAACGTGTTACTGTGTTCACGTGAGACACTCGCTCTGTCAGAGCCTGATACTAAATCAACACGGATGATTTTTCTGAGTGTTTTTACGTTTTAAATCAGAGCCTTATGTTGTATAAATGATCACAGCTTCCTCCTTCGGCAACATTTTTGTGAGCCTCAGATAAAATCGATCTCGTGGAGGGCAGAATGAGGACGTGGGTCTTGTTAGCGTCCTGATTTTAGACACGTTTGAAGATTCTGTTCACGGCGAGAGAGAGCGCGAGAAGATCGTGCATCTTAGCTTCGATCTGCAGCTGATGACAGTTTCATTACAAATCTCTCGTCTGATTGGTCAGTGGTAACGAGGGAGACTCAGAGGCGTGGTTAAGATTTATACACAAGAGGCTCATGAACACCAAAAACAAATATGGCGAACAACGAGCAGCTCCAGATCACACACACACACACACAAACACACACACACACACACACAGCACAGGTGAACAGAATCATGGCAGGCAGCAGGTAAGTCCACGAGAGATCAGATTAATCAGATCACAGAGCTGTCCAAGACGAGAGGATAAAGCAGGCAAGGCGACGATCGTACACAGAAATCAGTCAAGGCATAAACAGCTCAGAACTTCCTGTGTGAGAGTCCATGTGCTTTATAAAGTCTGTTAGCAGGAAGTGGAAATAATCAACAAAGAAGAGTCACACACAATCACACAATCACACAATCAACAATCTCAGAGAGGCGCCCTCTGGTGGCGTGGTGGTGAAGTATCTGTGGCTGGTGAGACGTCAGTGAGACGTCAGTGAGACGTCAGTGAGACGTCAGTGAGACACAGCAGCCATTAAACCCATCACATAATTTTATCTCAAGCAGAAAAGTGAAATCAGTCACCAGCTCTCTACTGCCACGCCCCATGCCACGCCCCTGCCACGCCCCATGCCACGCCCCTGCCACGCCCCTGCCACGCCCCTGCCACGCCCCATCTACATCCTCCTTCAGTCTGTTCCAGCGTAATATTACAAATGTTAACTTTTCATAATCACTTCTTACAGAGAAAGCACTGCCTTGATTTAATTTTAATTTGATTGTGAATTTATTTGATTTTGATTTTAATTTGATTTTAATTTGATTTTATTTAATGTGATTTTGATTTGAGTTGGTTTTGATTTGCTGTTCCTGCAGGTGTTTGTGAATTTTGCGAAGCAGCAGACGGGTGAGGATGATGATGATGATGTCGTTCTTCATCCCAGAGCAGCCGGAGCGAGACGAGAAGCAAAGATCTCACCCATGAAGGCATCTTCCAAAAAATAATGACATCACTATTAGTAAAAATGCCACGACACACCGCATCAGCGAAACTCATTTACACTCCTTCATACCAGCAACGTAGTGAATTTATTTAAAAAAGTTTGATTCTCTTATTAACACACGTGACTGAGTGTGTGCTGATAATCAGTTCTGCAATATATCACGATAATTAAGATAATTAACAATCCTGCTATCATGGACGATTTAAAGGTCATTTCATGTTTATGTGTTGAAGATAAACTCATCGTTCTAACAGCAATCTTTAATTATTAATAATATTTCATTGCCACTCTTCATAGCTGTGTGTAATATTTAACATTTCTGCGACTCGCAGCGTAACACGTGAAT
>NC_069730.1:21032479-21057479 GCF_027358585.1 Pangasianodon hypophthalmus | reverse complement strand
GCAAAGTTTATTTATCACCAAAGAGACGGTTAATAAAAAACTCAGTATCTGTATCTGACACGACAACCTGCAGATCGGACTGTTTTGGAAATAGATCACTGATCAGACATGAAGATGATTTAAACTGCAGATGAATCCAGACGGAACATTAGAGTTAAGTTTGGGGTTTTGGGTTAAAGTGACGCACCTTGTCCAGGTAGCAGAGCTGCGTCCGGGTTTTTGGGTCCAGGATCTCCACCTCGAAAAAAACATAATTTTTGGCATATTTAGGTTCTCCGGCTTTCAGGCCGTGATCACATCTGGCTTTAATAAAGTGAGCGACGGTGAATAAATCCTTTAACTGCACGGTGTCCATGCTGCACGCAGGAAATGATCAACTACACCCAGCTGGGGAGGGGGGGAGGGGCGTGGGGGTAACGGGGGGGTAACGGGGGGGGTAACGGAATCAGATCTGCAGCATGGTATGAAGGCGACGTGCTTCTGGCGACTTCTCACACACGCATCAGATTCCATCAGCGTGTCGTCAGCGTGAGCCGCATCACAGCCATGAGGTGGAATTTAAACCGCTGGAAATATATTCACTAAATTATTTAACTTTTTAACGCGGAATAAGACACGATAAAATAAGCTGCGTCAAAACTTTTAAAGGTGTGAATATGCAAATTTGAAATGCATGTGACCTCCCACCGGCCTGACTCCGCCCTCTTCCTCCTCTCTAAGGTATGTCTGAGCCTCCGACTGTTCACCAATCACAATCCAGTTATCTGATAGTGAACAAAATTATAATGTTTCCATGACAACCATCATCTCTTCATCACGAACATTAGCTAAGCTAGTAAACTCAGCATGCAGGTCGTGTAAAAGCAAACGAGCAGTAACTAACAGCAACAGGTTCATGAGATTTACGTCATGAGAAAAAATCATTTCTTTTAAAAAACACGCAAAACATTTAACTGATTAAACGATTGGTCATGTGATCAACATTTAACATAGTAAGAGTAATCAAACACCAATCAGCGCTCTCGATCCTGCAGCACGCTTACACACCTGCACTTCAGTGGCTCTGACATTGTTTTAGTGTAGAAAAGACGCTCGAGTGTGATTTCAAACCCCGAAACGTGTGACTGCAGGTTCTAATTCCAGTGCAAGTGTGTGTGGTGTGTGTGTGTGTGTGTGTGTGTGTGTGTGTGTGTGTGTGTGTTATGAAGCAGATTAATATTTGTTAGCGGGTTTTCTCTGTCAGCAGACGCTAACACTCTCAGCTTGTCTGTAAATCATATGGAGATGGAAATAAAAGCCTGAGACGAAATGGAGCTGGAATGTGAGCTGTACTGTCAAGCTAAATTTATCTGTGTGTGTGTGTGTGTGTGTGTGTGTGTGTGTGCCGTCAAAACTGCATGACGAAACCCAACACGAAACCCAACCCAACATTCCACCTCATCAGTGCACTTCATTTCAGAGTGTGTGTGTGTGTGTGTGTGTGTGTGTGTGTGAGAGAGACACTGTGCTGCTAACCTCTTAAAACATTTATACATTTTTGAAAGTACAAAAATAATGCAAATGCAAGTAAATGATACAATTCACTAAAATATAAATACACACTGAGGAAGATTCAGGAGGTGAAGGCACCGTGCACGAGATTTTAAAATGAAATATTAAAAACTTTACATCACAAATGCATCTCAGTCTCTATTACTGTGTGCAGGAACATCTAATCTTCTTAAACGCTCAGGATTCAGAAGTGAAGAATGAAAAGTTCACCTCGAAGCCCTACCTCGAAGTACGCCACTCTGTGTAAGCCTCTCGCTCGCCTCCAGTCGTCGCTGGAATAATTCTGCCAAACGACAAATTCACAGCCTCGGACATCCTTGGAGTTTTCATAACGCTCCATAACTGCAGGAAACACTGGATTTTCTAAAAGAGTTTTCTGCACAGTGTTTATTATCATCTGGAAGAAAAAGTGGAGCTCTGAGTGAGCAGCGTGCTGATCCACCGCTCCGGCTCTCACGATCGATGAAGTTAATTAGCTGTGGAATTGCAGCTACATCACAATGTGATTCTGCAGTGTTCAATCATCACTTTTACACACACACACACACACACACACACACACACACACTTCAAGAAATAGAGCTGTATGGATACACACACGGCCCTGATTATGATTAGCGAGCTATCGATTAGCCTTACGCATCTCCATCATCTAGCGGTTCATCAGGATGAAGTCATGAAAAAAAAAAAACTAACCTTTTTATTTATCAATTTCAATTCAATAACTACATTTAACATTTAAAACTGTACTTTTGATGAGCTCAGTGTGATAAATGAGGTGTAGTAGAGTTCTCTTAACTGCCATTTTTGGCGTGAAAGTCTGATGACTGAATCTGATGAATTAAATCTGATGAATTAAATCTGATGAATTGAGGACTTCTGGTCATCTCTGTTTGTCTTTAGGTGAGATGGTGATTTCTGGATCTTTGATGATGATGATGATGCTCTTTGTTTAGTAAAGTTAGCGAGGTTAGCGAGTGTTTTAGCTCGGGTTTTAGCTCAGGTCCCTTCAGCTGTAGTTGTTGTGTTTCCGAGTCTCTCATGTTCCTCTTATGACTCTCCAGCACCATGACGTCCTCCTCCTCAGGGTCGGCTCCCTCTCAGACACCTGCTCGACAGATTATTCCTGATGTTCTGGCGTTCCTGATACTCATCTCTCTGCTTCCACTTCAGTTCTCCTGCTCCTTTGGTGTTTCCTGTTGGACTTCTTCAGTGTTTGTCTTTCCTCGCTTTTTCTTCTTGAGGGAATTCTGAATGTTCCTGAAGATGTGAGTGTGTAATTTCAGTGACAAACTTTAATTTATTTCATTTTCTTATCCTCATCTGTTCATTTATTGGTCATCTTGTGTCTCTTCTGTAGAAACGTCTTGGTTCTGTAAGTGTGTATCAGTAAAACGCAGCCTGTTGGGGTGAATCCACACTTTCAGGACACATTTACAACTGCAAATGATTTTGGGATTCCACCTGATTTCAGGTTACGTGGTCACATTCCCACCTTTAAAGTGTAAAGATCTTGTACTTTGTTAGTGGATGGAGATCAGCAGGTCAGTGGGAAAATGTCTTACAACAACAAGATAACACACCACTTTCACTAACTAACCTTTATTACCTTACTACCCTTACCTTATATCTTTACATTAACTAACCACTTTATCTTACATCTTACCTTAGCTCTAGTACCTTACTTCACCTTCCCACTGTCCTTTATCTAACTCACCTTAACCTACCACCTCACCTTACTTTACCACCTGATCATTACCACTACAAACTACTCACCTTAACCTACCACCTCACCTTACTTTACCACCTTAACCTACCACCTCACCTTACTTTACCACCTGACCATTACCACTATAGACTACTCACTTTAACCTACCACCTCACCTTACTTTACCACCTTAACCTACCACCTCACCTTACTTTACCACCTGACCATTATCACTATAAACTACTCACCTTAACCTACCACCTCACCTTACTTTACCACCTGACCATTACCACTATAGACTACTCACCTTAACCTACCACCTGACCTTACTTTACCACCTGACCATTACCACTATAGACTACTCACCTTAACCTACCACCTGAGCACTGTACATTACCTTACACCTTCACATACCCACTGTCCTTTATCTACCTCACCTTAAAGCCTTACCTTAGCTACTTATTTTAACCTTTCCCTAACCCTAACTTTAACTTTCTTTACTTTATTCTATCTTGGTTTAATGTCTTACCCCTTTACCTTTCTTGCTTTACCTGTTTACTCTCTCACCACCTTTATTTTACACCACAGAACCTCTTTACTCTTTACCTCTCAACTCTGTGCTTCAGTACCATCTAGTTTACTGAATTAACCTTCTCTAATATACTTTACTTACTGTTGTAACTTAACTTACTGAACCTTACTACTTTACATTACTACCTAATCCTCCCTCACTATCTGACTTCACTTTATTATCCTAATTTTACTTCCTCGCCATCTTATCTACCTGCCTTCACCTCACCTCACCTCTCCTCACCAACCTCACCTCTCCTCACCAACCTCACCTCTCCTCACCTCACCTCTCCTCACCAACCTCACCTCTCCTCACCTCTCCTCACCAACCTCACCTCTCCTCACCAACCTCACCTCACCTCTCCTCACCAACCTCACCTCACCTCACCTCTCCTCACCAACCTCACCTCTCCTCACCTCTCCTCACCAACCTCACCTCTCCTCACCAACCTCACCTCTCCTCACCTCTCCTCACCAACCTCACCTCTCCTCACCAACCTCACCTCACCTCTCCTCACCAACCTCACCTCTCCTCACCAACCTCACCTCACCTCTCCTCACCAACCTCACCTCACCTCTCCTCACCAACCTCACCTCTCCTCACCTCTCCTCTCCTCACCAACCTCACCTCTCCTCACCAACCTCACCTCTCCTCACCTCTCCTCACCTCTCCTCACCAACCTCACCTCTCCTCACCAACCTCACCTCTCCTCACCTCACCTCTCCTCACCAACCTGTCCTCTCCTCGCCTCACCTCTCCTCACCAACCTCACCTCTCCTCACCAACCTCTCCTCACCTCTCCTCACCAACCTCACCTCATCTCTCCTCACCAACCTCACCTCTCCTCACCAACCTCACCTCTCCTCACCTCTCCTCACCTCTCCTCACCAACCTCACCTCTCCTCACCAACCTCACCTCTCCTCACCTCACCTCTCCTCACCAACCTGTCCTCTCCTCGCCTCACCTCTCCTCACCAACCTCACCTCTCCTCACCAACCTCTCCTCACCTCTCCTCACCAACCTCACCTCATCTCTCCTCACCAACCTCACCTCTCCTCACCAACCTCACCTCTCCTCACCAACCTCACCTCTCCTCACCTCTCCTCACCTCTCCTCACCAACCTCACCTCTCCTCACCTCTCCTCACCAACCTCACCTCTCCTCTCCTCTCCTCACCAACCTCACCTCTCCTCACCTCTCCTCACCAACCTCACCTCTCCTCACCTTTCCTCTCCTCTCCTCTCCTCACCTCTCCTCACCCACCTCTCCTCTCCTCACCCACCTCTCCTCTCCTCACCTCTCCTCACCTTTCCCTCTCCTCTCCTCTCCTCACCTCTCCTCACCCACCTCTCCTCTCCTCTCCTCACCCACCTCTCCTCTCCCACCTCTCCTCTCCTCACCTCTCCTCACCCACCTCTCCTCTCCTCTCCTCACCCACCTCTCCTCACCTCTCCTCACCCACCTCTCCTCTCCTCTCCTCTCCTCACCTCTCCTCTCCTCTCCTCTCCTCACCTTTCCTCACCTCTCCTCACCTCACGTTAACTCTCCTCTCCTCTCCTCTCCTCTCCTCACCTCTCCTCACCTCTCCTCTCCTCACCTCTCCTCTCCTCTCCTCTCCTCTCCTCTCCTCTCCTCTCCTCACCTCATGTTAACTCTCCTCTCCTCACCTCACCTATTATTACATATATTCCGGCATCAAAAATAATTATTTTTGGGCAGCAAAAATAACAAAAACGTACTCAAGCACCGTGATTGAATAGAAACTAACTACATCGTACCAATCATTTATTCCAAGTTTTACATAAATTATAGAAGAAGAAAAGTACACAAGTGTGTCAAATTTTAAATGCCTATAGTCATGTATTTGGAGGGAACCGAGGACATGAACACATCTGCAAACGATATTCAGACAAAGACAGAAAAGCAAATAAAACAAAACCACATCGTACCACAGAAGCTTAAATACGAAGCGCAGGAACGTAGTTTCAGTTTTTAAACTTCAAACAGAAACTCGGATAAAGAAATGCAAATACAGAGAGCAAAATGTGGAAATTAAAATGTGTAATTAAAGAGCTGTTTAACATGTTTCCCTTCCACTTAGAGTTGAGGTATAAAAAAAAGAGTTTGAGTCTGATATAAACGCTCTCGTTTCGTCACTGTCGCATCATCAGACGTCTGATTACCACAGCATTAACGCTACCACTTACAAAATAACACATTAGTGGGAAATGAAAGTAAAATCTGCTATTCTACAGATTTTAAATCTTAAAATTACTCCTTCACAATCCATAGAAGACGGATAAATCTCCTCTTTGTCTAAAAGTGGTCAATATTTACAGTAGGGCTGCTTTTTAATGCTGATTTTAATCACGCTGTAACACGACAAGTGTTTTAAAGTAAAAAAAAAAATAGATATCTAGACTGAAGAAATCTCTCTATAGTCATCAAATGAAAGACATGCAAGATTCTGCAGGAAAGCTGATTCAAAAAGACATTATTGTACAAAATTATAATTACAGTTATAGTTTTTAAAAAAAATGCACTTTCTATAGCACCGTTAGATTTAATTTTTTTCTTTTATATATCAAGAGCGAATCAAAACACCTGGAGGAAGAATAAAGAAACGAAAAGGAAGAAAGGGAAGTGGAATTGGGATTAGGATTAGGATTAGGACTGGGATTGGGATTGGGAGTAAATTCCAATACTGGAATTGGAATATAATATTGGGATTAAAATTAGGGACTGGGTTTAGGATGGGAGATTAAAACAGGAATTAAGATTACGATGAGGTCTAACAGCAGGAATAGAAATAAAATATCAGGATTAGAAGTTAATTTTTATAGTGGGATTAAAACTGGGTCAGGGGAAGAAGTGGAGTTGGTGGAACAGAGGAAAACAGAGGAATCCATTTCTTTTTTTTTTTTTAAGTTTGAAAGTGCACCGTTATTCACCAGTTCATGTCTTTTCTTCATGTTGGTCCCCGGATTGCTGGCCTCAGTCTCGTCATTTCGGCCCCACAAGGGCGATGAACATTCTCATGATGATAACACAGTCTTTATTGGCCAGCAAGTGTGTGTGTATGTGTGTGTGTGTGTGTGGCAGCCGTCCACGCGTCCCGAAGCGTCCCAGCTCGACCAGGCTGAAGGAAGGCTGTTACCCGAGGAAGCAGACAGGGCCGACCTCGAAGCCGAATCTCTGGTTGGGATCTCCGAAATCGTTCAGCATGACGTCGATGATGGGCACCTGGTCGAGGCGCGGAGTGTTAATCTCCAACACGGTTCTAGCGTAGCCCTGCTTTAGCTGAAAACACATAAAGAGAGGAGATTTTATCAGAACCAGCATCCATGTCACATGATGTTTCATTAGCTTTGCCTGCTTTCACGTTTCCATCCTGTAATGCAGATGAAATAAAGTAACTGGTGAGGAGGTTGTTTGTCTTCACTGTGGAACTATTTCCATGTTCAGAAATCTGCTGTGAGTAAAAACACCAGCAGCAGAACCAGTGATGATTTATTTTAGACGCTGCTCTGGTAACCGGCGCTGATGTTCTTACCGAGCAGGCGTCGTACACGGCCTTGATGAAGGGGTTGTTGTCGTGTGACATCTCTTCGTCGTTGGAGCCGAGGAAGCGCAGCGCTTTGTTGTAGTTGTCGGCTTTAGCATCGAACCAGGCGACGGATTGGTGGCAGATGTAGGTGAAGTTCTGTCTCGCTGCAGAACTCAGCAACTTGAGGAAGGTCATCTGGACGCCGCTGATGGAACTCTCCTCTACATCCACGTACGAGAGCTATCACAGAAACGAACATTAGAGAGATAAGCTGAGGAGGAGCTGATGCTGGTGTCCATATTAGTTTTATATTAATAATAGTGCAGAAAGATATCGCAGTTAAGTTACATCTGTGTCCTAAAACGCAGCAGGAAGATGTCAGATGTTAACATCGACTCATCACAGAGAAGACTTTAAACCCAGACTTACGATTTTACCGCGCTTGAATTCGCTAAACCACGTCCCTGGAGACTCTTTCGGCCAGTTGGATATTCTAACCTGTTTAGAGAAAGAATGAGAGTTTATCACATACTGAGCACAAAGTGAGTTTAACCCTTAAGCTTTAGGGATTAATTACTCACCCCTGAGGACTTTTTATCAGGAAAGATACACGTCTCTCCTCCGGCTGTAAAGTTACAGTAAACCTTAAAGGAGTCTCCTTTACAGCCCATGTTAGGGTCGATCCAATATTCACCTAAAACACAAAACCTAATTTCAGACGCTGAAGACGTTCTTTACAGTCATTTACTAACACATGAGGAGTTTAAGGTCTGAATCTGTGAATCTGAGAATGTCTCATCATGCTGTACTGTCAGAGCAATAAATCATCCCATCCCTCGTCTGCTATTCATCTACAAGGTTTTTTCAGAACGTTTGAGTCGCACCGTCGGGGAAGTCGGGCTGGCTGAGCTGCAGGTCTTTACAGGTCCGGGCCGGATTGTCCTGCGTGCCCAGAGGGAACTTCATACGCTCGATGTCCAGCTTCAGGTTATTGAGCGAGCCGTAGACTTCATCCATTCCCTCCGTTCCCTCTAAACCGTAATCCAGCATGGCCTCGTCAGCCTGGACGTCTGAAGAACGCTTCGACTTCTTGGACATCTGGATGGGCAGCGGCTGGATCATGTCACCTGGAGGACCCTGAAATAACCACGATTAGATATTCCTCAGTACATCTACAGCAAAGCTTTCATGATCAGTCCTGTTGTTCAACCAAGCACACACAATCAGTTTAAACACTGTTCCATCATTAACACGGTATTTTAACCTGAACACATCAGAAATGATATAAACGATGCAATTACAAGTGAGTATGTGACTTACAGGAGGACCAGGAGGGCCGATCAAACCGGGTTCTCCTTTCTGACCCGCTGGACCCTTTAAAAGCACATTTATTACTTTATTAAACACTTTTAAACAGTGACAAAGCTCACACAACTATTCATTTCAATTAAAATCTCAATCTCGCACAAAACTCGAACTATTTTGCTACAACTGTAAATACACACGCACGTGTACGTGAGATAAAGATTAAATTAAATTAAAAACTGAGAAAAGATTTTAAAAACAAAGTGTGTGAATTTTAGTGCTGCATCCAATGGTTATTTGTATAACGTATATATTTTGTTCATGACTGTAGCTAAACAGAAGCACAGAGCTATATTTCTATTAAATAATGTCAGAAGCGGACAGGATTTAGGGTTAAACACGCTGCACTTCTGTCCGACGCTCTCCGACTCCCTGACGTTATAATATAAGATATAAATATAAATTCTGATCTACAGATTTTAATTTAAAATGACATAAACAGCTTAAACAGGCTCAAGACTCACACTCGTTCCTTTAGATCCTTTTTGTCCTTGGGCTCCCTTATAGAAAGAGTACAGGAGAGAAAATCAGTCACATGATCAAAGAATAATATAAATAAGAGAATATTATAATGCAGTAATGGAGAGAATTAAACTTACAGGAATTCCAGGAGGACCAGGAGGACCAAGAGGACCGGAAGTACCAACAGCACCCTGAGATCAGAGGAATGACAGCATTATTCAAAACTAGGCAGAGGTGTGTGTGTGTGTGTGTGTGTGTGTGTGTGTGAGATGTATTCACTTACAGGATCACCTTTGCCTCCAGCTGTTCCCTGAGATCCAGGTAAACCTCGGTCTCCTTTCTCACCTGGTTCTCCTGGAGGCCCGATCAGACCAATCAGACCAGGATGACCCTGAAAACCACAAACACACGCTAACACTCAACATGTAACGACTTCAACATCAACTATAGCATTCATTTTTAAATTCACTTTCATTTTCCAAATGTTTATTCAAATACACTTTCTCTACTTTATTCAACTGATTAAATACATATTCATTTACAGTTCTGTGCAAAAGCCTCAGGCACGTGTAAAGAAATGCTGTAGAGTAAAGACACCTTCAAAAATAACGAAATGTTTCTACATTTTAAAAAATCCTATAAAGAGCAGTAAACAGTAATAAATGAAACAAAGTCAGTATTTAATGTGACGATCCTTCACTTTAAAATAAATAAAGCAGTATCTGAGGTGCAGTGTGTGCAGTTTTATAAGGAAATGAGCTGGAAGTGTTACTGAGCATCTTGCAGAAGCAGCCACAGTTCTTCTGGAGACTTTGACTGTCGACTCGCTTCTTATTTCTGCAGCGAAACCCAGCGGGGGGGTGCCAAGACTTTTGCACAGTACTGTAGTTCTATTTTATATAGATATATTACATATACTGTACATTCACTTTGTAATTAAATCAGAATTAAACAGGAAACTGTATATCTCTGCATAACTTTATACATCGTTTTATACGTCATCCATGAACTGAGCCAAAACATTCATATATTCTCTTAATTTATTTATTTTTTTAATGTTATATATTTGGTATAACTGTGTAAAACACACTTTACCTTTTCACCTTTAGAACCAGGGTCACCTTTCAACCCGGGGAGCCCAGGAGGACCCTAAACACACAAGACGGTCACATGACCAGCGGAACGATTATAGAACAACAATCCTTATTAAACTCTATATAATATGAAGTCTTTTACTCAATGCTGAAGTAATGAGTGTTCATTTACATCAGTAATAATAAATCAAATAATTCTGAGATGTAGTTTTATGTTAAATGATGTGAACATGTATAAACGTGTCTCTCACCAGTGGACCCGGCGGACCGTCTTTACCCCCTACACCAGGAGATCCTTGTTCACCCTGTAATGATGTCATAAGTGTCCATTACAAAGTCAAACACTCAGAGTTTAAAAACATGAATTAGATTTAGAAATGTTCTGATTTAGTGCCTTGAGTCAACAGGAAACTTACTACAGGACCAGGAATTCCTCTCAGACCCTCAGCACCAGGCTTTCCAGGGGGCCCTTGAGGTCCAACAGGCCCGGTTTTCCCGGATGGTCCTTCAGCTCCGGCTTCACCCTGCAGGACAGAGGACAGAAAATACATCGCTGTGGCTGATGATTATTCCACACACACACACACACACACACACACACACACACACACACAGATTCAGTGTGTGAACATGTATATTCCGTGTTACACTGTTCGGTTTTTACCTTAGAACCTTTTTCTCCCTGTTTGCCTTCGGCTCCTGTCCGTCCGATCGGACCCTGAATCACAAAGCACACAAATATATTAAAGTGAAATATAAACACTAATAATAAATCAGATCAGTCTTTTTATTTTAATTATGAATTTATTTCTAGATAATCATTAAGTTTACTTATTTTAATAATTTTTTTATGTATTTCTAGAGTGTGTTAAAATATTTTCTTTTTACCTTATAGACCAATTTATCTATTTTTTTGATTGATTTCTGTGTTTAATTTTTTAAAAATCTATTTACATTTTTTTCCCACTATTTAAGGCTGTAATTAACAATAAAATCCACTTCCTGTTTAAAACTCAGGCCTGTGAATGATGTTTAAATGAGATTCAGTGTGTATCAGTGACTCACTCTCTTTCCTGGAGGTCCAGGAGGTCCAGCTTCACCTGATGGACCCGGGGGTCCCTGCAGAGACACACACACACACACACAGACACACACAGACACACACAGACACACACAGACACACACACACACAGACACACACACACACAGACACACACAGACACATCACATCACTGCATCCTGTAATCATGTCTTCTAACGAGCAGCATCCTGTAACTGTTTAGAAAATACAGCAGAAGTAAATGGAACGTGACGAACCTGCTGACCGGCTTCTCCGTTTTCTCCTTTATCTCCAGGAAGACCGTCGAGTCCCTGAGAAACACACAACACTTTACACTCTACACACACAACACTTTACACTCTACACACACACACAACGCTTTACACTCTACACACACAACACTTTACACTCTACACACACACACACACAAAACACTTTACACTCTACACACACACACACAACACTTTACACTCTACACACACACACAACACACAACACTTTACACTCTACACACACACAACACTTTACACTCTACACACACACACACACAAAACACTTTACACTCTACACACACACACACACAAAACACTTTACACTCTACACACACACACACAACACTTTACACTCTACACACACACACAACACACAACACTTTACACTCTACACACACACAACACTTTACACTCTACACACACAACACTTTACACTCTACACACACACACACACAACACTTTACACTCTACACACACAACACTTTACACTCTACACACACACACACACAAAACACTTTACACTCTACACACACACACACACACACAACACTTTACACTCTACACACACACACACACACAACACTTTACACTCTACACACACACACAACACTTTACACTCTACACACACACACAACACTTTACACTCTACACACACACACACACAACACTTTACACTCTACACACACACAACACTTTACACTCTACACACACAACACTTTACACTCTACACACGCACACACACAACACTTTACACTCTACACACACAACACTTTACACTCTACACACACACAACACTTTACACTCTACACACACACACACACAACACTTTACACTCTACACACACAACACTTTACACTCTACACACACACACAACACTTTACACTTTACACACACACACACACAACACTTTACACTCTACACACACAACACTTTACACTCTACACACACAACACTTTACACTCTACACACACAACACTTTACACTCTACACACACACACACAACACTTTACACTCTACACACACACACACAACACTTTACACTCTACACACACACACACACACAACACTTTACACTCTACACACACAACACTTTACACTCTACACACACACACACAACACTTTACACTCTACACACACACAACACTTTACACTTTACACACACAACACTTTACACTCTACACACAACACTTTACACTCTACACACACAACACTTTACACTCTACACACACACACACACACACACAAAACACTTTACACCCTACACACACACACACAGACACACCCCACTTTACACTCTACACTCACACACACACACACCAAACACTTCACACACCACACACACAACACTTTACACTCTACACACTCAGATACACATTATTCAATTCAGTACACACGTCATCATCTCTGCTGCTCTCACTCCACTCTTATTTAACATTTTAATAGTTTATTATTCAACTTACAGCAGCACCGGGCTCACCAGGAGGACCGGGGTCTCCAGGAAAGCCAGCAGGTCCCTGGGCAAGAAAGATCAGCGTTACATCAGTGTTAAGTCTGTGTTCATCATTCAATGTTAAGTCTGTGTTCATCATTCAGTGTTAAGTCCGTGTTAATACAGTGTTAAGTCAGCGTTAAGTCCGTGTTAAGTCCGTGTTAATACAGTGTTAAGTCCGTGTTAAGTCAGTGTTAAGTCAGCGTTAAGTCAGCGTTAAGTCCGTGTTAATACAGTGTTAAGTCCGTGTTAAGTCCGTGTTAATACAGTGTTAAGTCCGTGTTAATACAGTGTTAAGTCCGTGTTAAGTCCGTGTTAAGTCCGCGTTAAGTCCGTGTTAAGTCCGTGTTAAGTCCGTGTTAAGTCCGCGTTAAGTCCGTGTTAAGTCAGTGTTAAGTCCGTGTTAAGTCAGTGTTAAGTCAGCGTTGTCTCTCTCACTCACAGGGTTTCCTTTGGGACCGTCGTCTCCAGGCGGTCCTCGTGCTCCTGCGGGTCCGGCAGCTCCGGGTGGTCCCGTCTCTCCTTTCTCACCCACTTCACCTTTCAGACCCTAAAAACACCACAACATCACTGTCACATTCATACTCCATACTGCTGATCCACTTCTACTAATACATTTATATCATTATTAAATAAAAGTCTACACATAACAAATACACCAAATAAATTATTATAAAATATTACAGTGCAAAATAAAAACTAATAATTCTTCTTCTTCTCATTATTATTATTACTGCTGTTCATGCTATTCCTGTTATTTTTCACTACTTACTGACAGCCTCATTTTATTTTCATTATTTTACAAACCTTTTAATTATTTAATCTGTAGCGTAGAATTGATTTTATTCTGTATTTATCTTCATCTTTTTACTTTTATTTTATCTCTGTGCATTTTATTACTTTTTATTACCGAATTTTTACCGCTTGATTGCGGCGCTGTGAGCGATCATCACTTCACTTTTAAATATGCTGAGATATTGTTCAAATAATTAAAATGATACAAGAATATTGAATATATAATATTTTAATCCAATAAATAAATATTATGAACCATAACAAATGAATAATAATATAAATCTAATACTAATAACAATAATAATGATTATTAATAATAAGCTAATTACAGTCCTTGCCGTTGTGTTCCCTTACTGTCAATTATATTCATGTGTGTTTTGTTTTCTAAAAACACCACACACACACACACACATACGCACATATACACACACACACACACACACACACACACTTACCATTGAACCGGTCTCTCCGGGAGGTCCTGGATTTCCCGCGTCACCCGGCTCACCCTAAAAATAATCGGATTCTCTGTGAGGCTTTATAGAAATATCTCCAGTATTCATGCAGAGGAACTGATGTGTGTTGATGTGTGTTGATGTGTGTTACACGTTGTATGTTGATGCGTGGTGTATGTATGTTGTATGTTAATGTGTGTTCCACGTTGATGTATGTTGTATGTTGATGTATGTTAATGTGTGTTGTATGTGTGTTGCATGTTGATGTGTGTTGTATGTATGTTGTATGTTGATGTGTGTTACACGTTGTATGTTGATGTGTGTTGTATGTGTGTTGTACGTTGATGTGTGTTGTATGTGTGTTGTATGTATTAGTGCACATCAGATCTCTGTTCTCAGTAAACTGGCCTTAAACAGAATAATTCTGACCTTTTCTCCGTTTCCTCCCATAGAGCCGATACCACCAGGAGGTCCCTGAGCACCCTGTTAACAAAAACACAACATTGCTCTGAAATCTCGCACTAATCACTGAGATATTCCACAATCAGTAGTGAGCTTTATATCAGGAACACGTGCAGGTGGACGTGTGGAGCTGAAACACTCACGTCTGCTCCGCTGGGACCCTGAGGACCTCTCGGGCCTGGAGGACCAGGAGGACCCTGTTACCCGTCAGGAACAAAAAACACAACATTTAATAAAAAATTAACAAACAATAAGTAATTAAATTTGGCGAAGAGAGTCAGAAACTAACCATCGCACCGACGTCACCAGTCTCTCCCTTCTCGCCTGGAGGTCCTGGTAATCCCTGAAAGCGCAGAGATTGTGTTGATTTAAATGTACAAACATTTACACAAACATAACAACATTAGTTACACTTGTGAAAGTTACAATAAAGAACCAAGCAACAGTCAAAGACCTTTACAACAAATATACACATTTCCACAAGATGACTTTTCAATTTATGTTGTGTAGTATCTTGTGTGTTGTATGTTGTATGCTGTGTGTAGTATGTTGTGTGCTGTGTGTAGTATGTTGTGTGCTGTATGTTGTATGCTGTGTGTAGTATGTTGTGTGCTGTATGTTGTGTGTAGCATGTTGTGTGCTGTGTGTTCTTTGTTGTGTGTAGTACATTGTGTGTAGTGTGTTGTGTGCTGTGTGTAGTATGTTGTGTGTAGTATGTTGTGTGCTGTGTGTTTTGTGCTGTGTGTAGTATGTTGTGTGCTGTGGGTAGTATGTTGTGTGCTCTTTGTTGTATGTTGTGTGCTCTTCGTTGTGTGTAGTGTGTTGTGTGTAGTATGTTGTGTGCTCTTTGTTGAATGCTGTGTGTAGTATGCTGTGTGTAGTGTGTTGTGTGCTGTGTGTAGTATGCTGTGTGTAGTGTGTTGTGTGTAGTGTGTAGTATGTTGTGTGTAGTGTTGTGTGCTGTGTGTAGTATGTTGTGTGTAGTATGTTGTGTGTATTATGTTGTGTGCTGTGTGCTCTTTGTTGTGTGTAGTATGTTGTGTGTTGTGTGCTGTGTGTTGTGTGCTCTTTGTTGTATGTTGTGTGTAGTATGCTGTGTGTTGTGTGTAGTATGCTGTGTGTAGTATGTTGTGTGTTGTGTGTAGTATGTTGTGGGATGTGTGTTGTGTGCTGTGTGTAGTGTGTTGTGTGCTGTGTGTAGTATGTTGTGTGTATTATGTTGTATGCTGTGTGCTCTTTGTTGTGTGTAGTATGTTGTG
Organism: Pangasianodon hypophthalmus; assembly: GCF_027358585.1. Taxonomy (NCBI): domain Eukaryota; kingdom Metazoa; phylum Chordata; class Actinopteri; order Siluriformes; family Pangasiidae; genus Pangasianodon; species Pangasianodon hypophthalmus. The sequence goes on along the minus strand of NC_069730.1, from coordinate 21,041,388 downwards.
TGCTGTGTGTAGTATGTTGTGTTTAGTGTGTTGTGTGCTGTGTGTAGTATGTTGTGTGTTGTGTGTAGTATCTTGTGTGTTGTGTGCTGTATGTTGTGTGCTGTGTGTAGTATGTTGTGGGCTGTGTATTGTGTGCTGTGTGTAGTATGTTGTGTGTAGTGTGTTGTGTGTTGTGTGCTGTGTGTAGTATGTTGTGTGTAGTGTGTTGTGTGTAGTATCTTGTGTGTTGTGTGCTGTATGTTGTGTGCTGTGTGTAGTATGTTGTGGGCTGTGTATTGTGTGCTGTGTGTAGTATGTTGTGTGTAGTGTGTTGTGTGCTGTGTGTAGTATGTTTTGTGCTGTGTGTAGTATGTTGTGGGCTGTGTATTGTGTGCTGTGTGTAGTATGTTGTGTGTAGTATGTTGTGTGTAGTATGTTGTGTGTTGTGTGCTGTATGTTGTATGCTGTGTGTAGTAAGTTGTGTGTATTATGTTGTGTGCTGTATGTTGTGTGCTTTGTTGTATGCTGTGTGCTCTTTGTTGTGTGTAGTATGTTGTGTGCTGTGTGTAGTATGTTGTGTGCTGTGTGTTGTGTGCTGTGTGTAGTATGTAGTGTGTTGTGTGCTGTGTGCTCTTTGTTGTGTGTAGTGTGTTGTGTGCTGTGTGCTCTTTGTTGTGTGTAGTGTGCTGTGTGCTCTTTGTTGTGTGTAGTGTGTTGTGTGTTGTGTGCTGTGTGTAGTATGTTGTGTGCTGTGTGCTCTTTGTTGTGTGTAGTATGCTGTGTGTTGTGTGTAGTATGTTGTGTGCTGTGTGTAGTATGCTGTGTGCTGTGTGTAGTATGTAGTGTGTAGTGTGCTGTGTGTAGTATGTTGTGTGTAGTGTGTAGTGTGTTGTGTGTTGTACGGGGATGTGGAGTGTGTACCTGTAGGCCGACGGGTCCTGGCAGTCCGGGGAATCCTCGAGGTCCTTCGTCTCCTTTCTGGCCGAACATTCCCTGCTGACCTCGTGGACCAGCTTCACCATCAGTGCCCTGAGAAACACACACACACACGCACACACAAACACACACACAAACACACACACACGCACACACACACGCACACACACGCACACACACAAACACACAAACACACAAACACACACACAAATCAGTCTCCACTGATCTTTTATTCTTTACCTACAAAAACGTGTTCTGATTTAGTCACAGCTATTTTCCATCCTATGATCTGCATCTGTCCTTCTCACACATCACAGATTCAGCACTGAGCTCAGAAACGAGAGATAAACAGGGCAGATGCACACGTCAGTGAACTCTGAGCACACGCAGAGCACACGTTTCCAGAGCTCCTGAAGGTAGAACATCACAGGAGTAAAGTCTTCCAGGATCCGTTCAGCTCCTAACATTAGTTCATTAGGGATAAATTCACATATTTACAATATATTCTGAATCCATTTATTTCTCTAAAGCTGCTTTGTGGCAGTGTTCATTGTTATTATACACATAAAACTGAACTGAATCGAATTAGGGACAAAATGAAGACTTGAGCAATAACTCTACAGCGCATTATGATTATGAGTGTATTACGTGTGTGTGTGTGTGTGTGTGTGTGTGTGTGTGATACTCACAGCAGGACCTGGATTGCCAACTGGACCTTGAAGACCAACTGGACCAGAAGGACCCTAATAATAATAATAATAATAATAATTATAATAATTATAATAATAATAATTGAAGAATTGGAACAGAGCACTGTTCTAATTAGACATTGTTATTTGAACTTTAATACTAATTATTTGAGGATTTTATTATTTTTTTAAATTATTTGTGTAATAATTACAGCAGATACTCACCGATTCACCCTTGTCCCCTTTGCTTCCCTTCTGTCCCGGTTCTCCGACTTCTCCCTTTAAATCAGAGCACATGTTCACGTGTTAAACAGAACAAGATGTCTCGTGAACTGAGGAAATGTGGTGCAGAGAAGCTGAAGTTACCTTATCACCGTCCTCTCCAGGTGGTCCCTGAGGTCCTGCAGGTCCAGGAAGTCCGACTGGACCCTGAATACCATCACGGCCGGCGGGTCCAGAAGGACCTTTCTCACCCTAAACATTCACGACACATTCCACATCTCAGAACACAGATATTTATTTCTCTGATCAGTCTCTCCATCAGTGTGGTGACACTGTGACACGTCGGGGGGAATGTAACCCGTGAGGCACTGAGGATAGACACGGAGTTAACAGCATGCGCCTGAATCTCACTGTGTTTCTAATATAATATCTTTACACACATATAAAGCCTTATGATGGTCCAAATGATGTGTAAGTGTGTGTGGAGTTAGGATTCGGTGTGAGAAAAGTCATAGACGTTTATAAATCTGAAAGTTGACTACTAACAATGCAGCTAGTAAAATGTTTTTTTTATAGTAGTATTACATTTCTTCTGAATAAATCAGATTTAGAGAATTATACGATACTCCATATAAAATCAGAATAAACACGCCGCCGCCTTACCGGACCACCTTTCTCTCCAGCAGGTCCCGGGAGTCCTTGAGGTCCGTTTCGTCCCGGTACTCCGATCGGACCGCCGGGTCCAGCACCTCCTCTCTCACCTGGAGATCCCTAAAACATCAACACACACCATGTTCTTCATCATCATCATCATCATCACACTGAGCTGTGTTCACTGCTTCCTCACAGTAGTGTTTATTTTTAATATAATTATTTACTCATTACTGTAATAATGCTATAATTATTTATATTTATATTTATATTTGGGTGTTTAGTGTCCTCTAATGGACTTACGATGGGACCCGGTGGACCAGGAGGACCTTCACCACCTTTCAGACCTCCTGGACCCTGAAACAGAGAAGCAGGAAGTGTGTGTTTATGTCAATAAAGCGTACACACACTCCTAACTTTCATTACACAACAAATTCACAACTCAGTCTTACAATTTACAGAAATACACAGGAATTATTGAATTTAAATTCTAAATTTCTGATCTTCTCTTCCTTCATGCGCTGATTAATGAACACAGCACCGATGGAAACACTTTGGATTCTGTTTAAAGCAACATCTGAAGTAACGAGACTTTAAATCCTGATTTCCGTCTTGTTCGGATTTCACGTTTGTTTTTTTTTTATCAGTATCAATCGCAAAATTTTCACTTTTCCAGATTGGTATTAGGACAGAATGACTTTTACTGCAGCTAACGATCTGATTTTTAAGTTTTCTGACGTCACCGTGTATACACAGACAGGACAATATTTCTTCTCCCATCTTCAGCCATCATTATTCAAAACTCTTACAGAAATACAGCAGAAAAGTGTGTTATGATGTTCACACGGTGTCTTTAACCTCGTAACTGGGTTTAGAGAAGATTACACATTATTAACATTAAACAAAACTGTTATGATTTATGTTTTTTTTCTTACTGGAGTTCCAGGAAGACCTCTCTGTCCCTGAAAACCTCGGATACCAGGAGGACCGGGCTTTCCAGCAAGACCCTGAGGGCCCGGGTCGCCCTGACGCAGGAATAAAGAATATATTAAAGCTTTGAAGCGCAAGGTTTTATATTCACTTCATGAGAGCAACTCTCACAGAGGCGGACATTTTAACCTTTTATTCTTTGATTAATATAATAATAAAAATTTTGTTTTTTCTTTTTTACCTTTCCACCCTCTTTACCCGCCGCTCCAGGAAGACCTTGCTCTCCGGGCGGTCCCGGGGATCCGGGGTGTCCTCTCTCACCCACAGGTCCGGTTTCTCCTGTAGAACCCTTTCACACCAAACACACAAACCGGGTTACAATTACATACTCATTATTAATAATAATAATAATAATAATGACGATAAGAAAAAGAATATTATATATATTAATGTTTATTCTTTACCTATGTAATGGAAATGTCAGCAACACAACATATGCTCTATTATTATTTATATAATATACTTAATTTTATAAATGCATCTAAATTTTTATATGTAAACACACCAATTAATATCAACTTAAATACTGTTAAAATATTAAGAATATTTTAAATGTAAAAATATATAAAATATATATAAAATCTAAAAATGTTTTTAAAAATATGTTTAAATATTGTTTGATTACTATTGCTCATTTAAAATAAGTAAATTAAACACTAAAAAAAATCATCTTTTAAAAATTATTATTATTATTATATTTTTAAAAGTTTATTATTTAAAATTCCTAAATAAACTTATTTGTTTGTTTATTTATAATTTTTGATATTTCCCATATATTTTTTAAAATTTATTTTCCTATAGTTTTTTTATTATTTCTTTTCCAAGCATTTTTATTTTGCAGGAAGAAGTTAATAAAAATAGTTTGTTATATAAACGTATTTTACGTTAGTGTAGACAACAGGCAGATGTAGATGTGGTTGCCGTGGTTACCTGCGGACCCACGACTCCTCCAGGACCAGGGGGACCCGTCTTCCCTTGGAAACCCTTTTAGTCACAAATAAATTCAGATATTAAAGTAGATTTCACACCAAAAACACGAGCAAGATAACTTCTATATCATGATTTGTTATGAGCTAACGTTTAGCACAAACATAACATGCTAGCAAGTACGCTACTAAGCACTGCTAGGCTAAATGCAGGCTAATGTTAGCTAACAGGATTAGCTTCAGATTGAGGACAAAAACGGATGTTTATGCAAAACTACAAGGACAAACTGTGTCAGTGAACACAACATTTTGATTTGCGTTAAAGTGGAAGGTGACGTACGGTTTCTCCTCGCTGTCCTGGGTGTCCCGGCAGTCCGTCTTTACCAGGGGGTCCCTGTGAACACGCACATCATCATTAGCATAACTAATTAACTAGCGCTTTCTTCACACCGAGCGAGAGTTAGCATCAACTGCTGTTTTCTTTCTTCTACATAACTGGAGTCAAATTCAGCTTGCTAACTAACTGCTAATGCTAACAAGCTAGTTTTGCTAATTAACGAAATGCAAAGAAAATAATAAATCTTCTTGTTGATGTGATTCTCAACATTTATTATGTACTTTTGATTCTCAGAGTTATAACAGTTTGCTAACTAGTCAGCTAGCTAAATGACTAGCATGCTAACTTGTTAGCACAGTGATGTAATTATAAATGTTTTAAATCACTTACAGGTGGACCTTTAGGTCCCGGCAACCCAACGGGCCCCTGTGGTCCTTGAGGTCCCTGAAGAAAAAATAAATAAATAAATAATTAAGAAGTTTGTTTGAAAGATAAATGGCAGCGTAAATCCTGCAGTGATGGTGAAGGCGCTCACTCGTTCTCCAGGACCTCCGGCGGCACCGTCGTGTCCCGACGTTCCCTGTGAGGGAGAATAAAGTCACACAATCCTGCGTTAAGTAATTCAAATAAACTAATAAATAAAAAAATGACAGTTCTGAGAGTTTGGTTAATATTCTGACCTTCGCTCCTGGTTTTCCCGTCGGTCCTCTCGCTCCTCGGCTACCACGAGGTCCCTGAGACACACCATCACCATCATTAGCGTTAGCTGCTATCAAACCTAGCCACAGAGCTACAGTGATTTAAACATGTTCTATGTGTGTGTGTGTGTGTGTGTGTGTGTGTGTGTGTGTGTGTGTGTGTGTGTACCGTCGGACCGCGCTGTCCCCTTGGCCCTGCTTTACCAGCCAGTCCCTACACACAATAAAACACTCGATTAGGACCAGGACGAACCCCACAGCCCTCAGCCGAGCTTCATCCGCTCCGCGCAGCTGCGCTTCATTCATTTACACAACAGTGAAGTTTTCCACATTTCAGTGTCTTTCACACAGGAACCAAAATGTCTAACGTTAAATAAACAGCTACAGCATGAAGAAGAACAAGAGAAATAAAATTAAAAGCTGAAACATATTAAACTGTGTAACAATCATTATTTTAAAATCAGTACCAGGACATGCTAAAGTATAGCGTTATAACTAAAGCGTTATTCTTAATTTCATTTTATTATAGTCCAGGAAAGAGCGCAATAATTAAAATCACTAATTAAAGCTTTATAATTAATCTTTATAATTAAATTCTAAATTCTGTTTAATGTTCAATCCTCTGACTTTCCAATGTCATGTGACTTTCCAGTGTCATGTGACCATAAGTTTTCACTTTTCTGGATTTTTTTTCATTTTATTTAATCATTATTATTATTATTCATTTATTTTATTTATTTATTTATTTTTTTTACTGAGAATTTCTCTTTTATGAGAGTTAAAACCCAAACACGCCACCTGCTTCGCTTTTTCTCTTCACTTGTACGTGTTTATCTGTTGCACGTCTCTGTCTCGCTCATGTCATCGCATCAGCTCCTGTATTTTCATTTTATTTTATTTTAGTGAGCAGCGAGTCTCTTTACTCTCCTCACCTTCTTATTTCAGCATTTCATAACAGTGCATTTAATTTTAAACCTTGAACTGTTTTATTTGTGTGTTTATAATTTGTGCACGTTGATAAGACGTACCCTTGTTCCTTTCTCTCCACTGGCTCCAGCAGCACCGGCGAAACCAGTAGAACCCTGAGGAACGGTGAAGAATTGGAGAACATGGAGACACACACTTAATTTACATCAGTGATGGTGTTTAAGCCTAAAGAGTGAACAGGTTTGGTTTGGAACTGATGATGATGATGGTGGTGATGATGATGATGATGATGGTGATGATGATGATGATGATGCTCAGGTGTGTGTGATGGTTTTACCTTTGGACCCTGTCGTCCAGGATATCCAGGTAATCCAGGAACTCCCAGTTTACCCTACACACACACACACACACACACTCTTTAAGCTTCATATATAATCACAGAAACACACTCGTTTATGGAGAGAAATGTTTACCTTTTCTCCAGCCAGTCCCATGGGTCCAGATTCTCCAGTTGGTCCGGATTTTCCCTTCGGTCCCTCCGGTCCGTCTTCTCCCCGCAGTCCGATTACTCCGGGCTCTCCCTGAAAAAATATAAAATAAATAAATAAATAAATTCTCTTCTAAATCTTCTTCTTGGTGTGAGCGCCGGTGAGATAACGAGGTCATGTGATCAGCAGCTCTCGGTTAGTTACACAGAGGGATTGTGGGATTGCACGCGCTTTATCGTGACACTTTTTTTTCCACTCGATCACGAGCGTGACGTCCGTGACGTCCGTATTGCGCCGGCAGCAATTTAACATCCTGACATCGTGTTTGTGACGTGAATCAGACCGACACGGAAAGACGGAGCTCTGATTCCTGCACTGAGACGCCTCGGCTGATCGCACACGTTTATAACGTAGTTATTACACCACACACTGTAAACACGCGGAACAACACGGCTGTGATCTACAGAGCCTTGTGTCTCTGTCACCCTCTAGTGGCTGCAGGATGAAACAGCAGCCTGACACTCATCACGCCCGTGTCCTGTTCTCAAAAGCTTCTCTTCACATCACAGTCTCTCCAGAAGAAGGTGATGTAGATGCTCAGTATTTATTAAATCATGAACACACACACACACACACACACACACACACACTATCGACATGTTTTTCACATGGACAGTTGAGGAGTGTGACTCACATCTGAACAGATCCCATCGACGGTCAGTAAAACATAAATAAATAAAGTGTTGGATTTCTGTACTTTATAACGATAACATGAAGCTTTCTGTTTAGAAATTCCTACATGGATTACAAAAGTGTATTGTGTATTGTGTGGAACTTTATATGAACATCACTCACTTTGTCCCCTTTGAGTCCCATATCACCTTTAAACCCTGGGAAACCATCTTCACCCTGCAAAGCACAGAATTACAGCATTTATTTATTTTTAGGAGACTTCTGATCCTGATTTTTCCCCAGTTTTACTCATTATCATTTACCACCACTAGCTATCTTTCCTCCATCACACTGCAGCTACACACACAGAAGGCAGAAAGCTAGCAGCGTCCTCTCACACAAAATAAATAAACTAATGAAAAACTACATGTAAATCATGAATTCTCATTACTGTATTCATTCATTATTTCTGCAGTTTTAAAAATAAAATCAGCACATTCTTCACGCTGCACCTGTTAATGCAGAACAGCAGCACAATGCTGACATCTAGTGGTGAGAAATGGTCATAATAATAATAATAATAATAATAATAATAATAATAATAACAACAACAGCAGGTCATAAAGTTTTTAATAAAACATGATTTATCTGTAATAGTTTTATCATTTACATGCTTAAGATCACTTTACAAGTCACTAAAATACAAAAAGATTTGTTAATAATTAAAATGTGTCAATAAAAATAAAAAAATTCTAATTTATTTCTGAAAGTAATATACTGAGAGAAAAACCTCATAATATAATCTTATTTACAAACGTTTAAAAAAAAAAATTATTAAGAATATTTTCAGTGTTATAATCTGATCGCATTTAAAGTAAACAGTGACACCTGGTGGTCAGGAGCCTTTATTACCAAACACTCACGTGATTACGTTATTACTCTAAAGTTATTACATTATTACTGAAATGCTCGTGCTTATAACAGCTCTATAACAGAACAGAGCAGTTAAATAAGAGCTGATTTAGAGGCAGTGGGTCAAAACTACAGAATCACTGAATAGTCACTAATATGACACACGATATGGACGAATTTTAAAAAACAATCTTTAAGCTTCTTATAAGAATCACTCGGCTCGTTATTATCAGCACTTTGCAGTTATCGGTTTTACTGCTTCATAAACTGATTAAATAAAGAACACAGTAAAATATCGGAAGCTGAAGAACACCTACCTTTTCTCCTTTACCGCCTTTTAACCCACGAACTCCTTCAGCTCCCTAAACAACACACACACACACACACACACACACACACACAGATATTACATACACATTAATATATTTCAGAACTCTTTATCTTTGACTCTTTTCCTCTTAACATGTTTATCTGCAGTTTTT
>NC_069730.1:21017479-21029979 GCF_027358585.1 Pangasianodon hypophthalmus | reverse complement strand
CGCAGACGAGTCATTATACAGACGAGTCATTAGACAGACGAGTCATTACGCAGACGAGTCATTATACAGACGAGTCATTAGACAGACGAGTCATTACGCAGACGAGTCATTATACAGACAAGTCCTTATACAGACGAGTCCTTACGCAGACGAGTCCTTACGCAGACGAGTCATTACACAGACGAGTCCTTACGCAGACGAGTCCTTACGCAGACGAGTCATTATACAGACGAGTCATTATACAGACGAGTCCTTACGCAGACGAGTCCTTACGCAGACGAGTCATTATACAGACGAGTCCTTACGCAGACGAGTCATTATACAGACGAGTCATTATACAGAAGAGTTGTTACGAGGATGAGCCCTTATGCAGATGAGTCGTTACTCTTTATTATGTAGACGACTCTTTATGCAGACGAGTCATTATACAGAAAAGGAGAAGAGACTGAAAAACTTATCACTCTATCAATGGAGGACAGTGCTGCTGTTGTCATAGCAACAGTTACTGACCACCAACATTTGGAACAAAACAATAACAAAACTCGAGTTAGACTGACGTAAAAGTGGCGTGACCTCTGACCTGTTCACACTGAGGTCATTCTGCACATCTGTCTCACATTTCATCTCTCTCTCTCTCTCTGTGTTTCCCTCTTTCTCCCTACATTAATTCTACACTCATCCCTTGGTCCATCTGTCCTTCTGTCTCTGCAGGACATCTCGAGTCAAAGAGAAAAAAAAACAGAACAGTAGATATGAAAAACCAGATGGCAGAAACCCCACAGAGAGAGAGAGAGAGAGAGAGAGAGAGCGAGAGAGAGAGAGAACGAACAGAGAGAGAGAGAGAGAGCGAGAGAGAGAGAGAGAGAGAGAGAGAGAGAACGAACAGAGAGAGAGAGAGAGAGAGAGAGAGCGAGAGAGAGAGAGAGAGAGAGAGAGAGAACAAACAGAGAGAGAGAGAGAGAGAGAGACAACAGAGAGAGAGAGAGAGAGAGAGAGAGAGAACGAACAGAGAGAGAACGAACAGAGAGAGAGAGAGAGAGAGAGAGAGAGCGAGAGAGAGAGAGAGAGAGAGAGAGAGAACGAACAGAGAGAGAGAGAGAGAGCGAGAGAGAGAGAGAGAGAGAGAGAGAGAGAGAGAGAGTGGGGCTGAGCTCTATCAGTGAACCAGAGCAACTCCAGCATCATGGTGTTCCAGAACAGAGCAGACAAGAAACACACACTTCGCTTCACTTTAGGTAACTCACAACTCCAACACTACACAATTAAATCCAAATTCCACAAAACATCAATCAGCTTTCAGATCTGGCTGAAACGGTACCATTCAGTAATCACACCCATACTTCTGTACGGAAGTGAAATATGGAGATCATAAATCAGTGACAAAAACTGGGACAACGATCCTGCTGAAAGATTCCAAACTGAATTCTGTAAACTACTGAAAACTCGCCGCAACGCAGCCAACAGCGTCTGCAGAGCAGAGCCGGGATTTCCTCCTCCACTGCAGAGTAAAAGAGAGAGAGAGAGAGAGAGCAGCAAATTCTGCTCCTGCATCTAAACCACACACACACACACACACTCACTCACACACTCACACACTCACACACTCACACACTCACACACTCACACACTCACACTCTCACACTCTCACACACACACTCACACACACACTCACACACACTAAACCACTCTGACCCCGACTCCCTAAAGTACAGAGCGCTGCTGACTAACTACCTGCCTCACACACACACACACTCAAACACACACTCAAACACACGCACACACTCACGCACACACTCACGCACACACTCACGCACACTAAACCACTCCGACCCCGACTCCCTAAAGTACAGAGCGCTGCTGACTAACCACCTGCCCAAAGAAACTCATCCCCTGAGCTGTACAGCAACACAACTCACCAACCTGAGCCAAAGCCCAACAAACACACCACACACTCGCCCAAACACACCACACACTCGCCCAAACACACAACACACGCTCGCCCAAACACACCAAACACTCGCCCAAACACACACCAAACACTCGCCCAAACACACACCACACACTCGCCCAAACACACACCACACACTCGCCCAAACACACACCAAACACTCGCCCAAACACACACCACACACTCGCCCAAACACACACCACACACTCGCCCAAACACACACCAAACACTCGCCCAAACACACACCACACACTCGCCCAAACACACACCACACACTCGCCCAAACACACACCACACACTCGCCCAAACACACACCACACACTCGCCCAAACACACACCACACACTCGCCCAAACACACACTCATACTCAAACACACAAATGTGCACCCAAACTCAGACACTCGGGTAAAAACAGCCATCATCCCAAACGTCTCTGAGCTCTGAGCACAAACTGAGCTGTGTTTCAGGGGAACATGAAGGAAGTGTGCAGCTCGCAGCTCCGCTCATATTCACTCCATCATACAACACACACTAATCTAATCTAATCCAATCTAAACTAAACTAATCTGCTATAATCCAAACCAATCCTAACACTAGACAGAGACAGAGAGACAGAGAGAGACAGAGAGAGAGAGAGAGAGAGAGAGAGAGAGAGGGAGAGAGAGAGAGAGAGAGAGAGAGAGAGAGAGGGAGAGGGAGAGGGAGAGGGAGAGAGAGACAGAGAGAGACAGAGAGAGAGAGAGGGAGAGGGAGAGGGAGAGAGAGACAGAGAGAGAGAGGGAGAGAGAGAGAGAGAGGTACCTGTGGGCCAGTGACTCCCTGTTGACCGGGTGGTCCTCCTTCTCCTGGTGGTCCCTGAGGGAAAAGAAAGAAAGAGAGAAGAAAAGAAAAACAAATAAATATAACATTAATATGTTAAATAACACTAATGTGTGACATCATCACTGTGACATCACTCACAGGAAGTACATTTACTGAGCTAGAACACAAACTGCTGAGCAGCAGATACGGTTCTGTACGGTTCTGTTCGGTTCTGTTCAGTTCTGTAAGGTTCCTGTCTACACTCCTCCACTTTCATTCACACACTGCGAGTTTATTCTGCTTTGCTGCACTTCCGGGTTAAAGGTCAATCCCAGCTGTGAGACGCTGAGAGAGCACAGAGTGAGGGATCAAATGGCTTCAGACTGCTGCATTTCAGAAAAGTCAGAGGGTCAAAGGTCAAAGGTCAGAGGCTCAAATCAGGGCTGTCTCAGTTAATCTAGCTCTTACTCAGCAGTCAGGACCATCTATAAGAGCTTTCAAGGAAAAAAGTATTAGGAAAAAGTCATTCCTAGAATTTATTTGTTGTTCCTCCAGAATCCCAGCGTTGATAAAAGTTGTGAAAGAGGTGTGAAAGAGGAGAAGTGCGGTGCAGAGCGATCCCACACCTAATTCATTCTAATCATCTGTGTCTGTCAGGAACATCGCTCAGGGCCGTGTGGTTTATATCGTACGGTTCCTCACACTCACACTCACACACGGGCGCATGAGCTGCCATGTCCCCCGGGTCATGTGACCAGGAGCTGGATTTAATTCTCACGTCTTAAACACGGAGATTAAATCTGGTTTGATTTGAAAGCAGTGCAGCGTCACACAGCTCGCTGTTTCTGCCTCGGTGTGTGTAGAGTTCAGAACTTTCGGCTATTTTACGCAGACTGTGTGCAAACCTGATGTTTTGGATAAAACACACACACCACTTAGGAACATTCTGTCTAAAACCAAGTAAGCATTAAGAATAATTTAACAATTATTCATAAATAGTAACTTTTCCTAGGAAAGAGGAAATACCAAAGCAGGAGTATCTCACCATGTTCCCTTTAGGACCCGGCGGACCGTCCAGGCCAGGAAGACCCTGAGCATGTGCACAAGAGAGAAGACGTGTGAAGGTGCGTTTAACACAGTGTGCTTTCTGCACAAACTACAGACTGGAGAGAACATGGAGAACACAGAGAGCGTAGAGAACATAGAGAATGAAGAGAACAAAGAGAAGGCTGAGAACATGGAGAAGATAAAGGAGAGAACATGAAGAAAGCAGAGTGTAGAGAAAGAAGAGAACAAAGAGAAGGCTGAGAATGGAGAGAACATTGAGAAGATAAAGGAGAGAACATGAAGAAAGCAGAGTGTAGAGAAAGTAGAGAACATTGAGAAAGTGGAGAACATAGAGAACATGGAGAAGATAGAGAAAGGAGAGAAGGTAGAGAAAGGAGAGAAAGTAGCGGAACTAGAGAACGTAGAGAACTTACACGTTGACCGTTAGGACCTGGAGATCCTCGCGGGCCGAGTAAACCTCTAGGACCCTGAAAAAAATTACAAAAAAGGCAAACATGACTAATCTAATTACAACACACTGTAGGTCTGATTAGGTCCACGGATGGATGGATGGATGGATGGATGGAGGAATTAATAATGGATGGATAGACATGTGGCTATAGAGAGATAAGTGCATAGATGAAATAATGATGAAAACGGATGGATGGGTTCAGAGGAAGGGGAGGTCAGAGGATGAATACATATTTGGATGGATGGATGAACAGATGTATAAATGGATAGACAGATAGATAGTAGATAGAACGGTAAAAGTGTTTAAAATGAAGAAACTTACACTTTCTCCCTGCAGTCCTCTCGGTCCGATCTGTCCATCCTCACCCTGAGAGACACGTATACACACACGTATACACACACACACACACACACACACACACACACACACACACGTATACACACACACACACACGTATACACACACAGAAAGCACACACACAGTAGTGTTTATTACTAGACAACATTCTCACATACTGTCTCATCAGATTTCAGCACAACAATATAACTGTAATATTTACTGAATAAATAAATGTGTGATATCTGAACTCTCCCTCACCCTTGGCCCGTCATCTCCAGGAGGTCCCGGGGGTCCGATCGGGCCAGTCTCACCCTGAGAGAGAGAGAGAGAGAGAGAGAGAGAGAGAGAGAGAGAGAGAGAGATAAGGAAAGTGTGAAATGAGAGATAGACAGACAGAGAGAGGGGTCATTATCATATCATATCATTATCACACACAACCACACACACTGCTTCCCCTCTGTAATTACACACACGCACGCACGGGTGCGCACACACCCACACACACACACACGGCGCGCACACACACACGGGCGCGCACACACACACACACGGGTGCGCACACACACACACGGGCGCGCACACACACAGACGAAATACACAACTGTTTCTAGCCTCTGTATTTATCACACTGATAACCGACCGGATGAACAGATTTGTTTCTCAGCTCCATCATGAACACAAACATATTCTTTTATTCGGGAGAATCTCTTCACAGGACAATAAGGACGTTAAAAGCCATATATAAAGTTATATTTTTTCATTTTTATAGACTAAACTTAAAGTTACTCCTAGCAGAAGGAGAGGAAAAAAAGAGAATGAAACAATTAGGAAGAGAAAAAAATAAAAAAGAGAAAAAACAAACAAAAAAAGAGAAAACACTAAAAAAGAAGAGAAGAGAGAAAAAATAAACCGTGAAAAGAGAAAAAAATTATCTTACATTCTTACGGTTGTGGTTTTGTGAGATGAAAATAAACACTACATCACAGAAGACTCACTCGAGCATAAACTTATGAAACGGTCTCGTTTTAGGACATTGTGTGTTTTACAGCCTTGAAATGGCCAACGTTTTTAACTTCGCTAATAGACACATAAAACAAAGTCGATCATTTTATAGTAATTATTATTAGGATTGTGATTAATATTTGAGTTGTATGTTTGAGTTTGCGACTCACCCTGTGGCCTTTCTCACCAGGTAAACCCGGAAGGCCATCAAAGCCTCGATCTCCCTGTAAAACCACAAACACAGCTCAGGGTTCGAGAGAAGAACTCACACATTACTGCGATAATGACGTGAAGAAGTGATGAAGTGAATAAATAACTAAATAATCCTACCTTTCCTCCCGCTTCTCCTGGCATTCCTCTCGCTCCATCAGCTCCTGAACGACCCTGAAACGAAGTCATTCATTAAATAATTATTTGCTCTCAGCATGTTAGGAAAATGAAGCATCGTCTCAACACCGTTAAAGTGCACAGTAAAAAAAAAGGAACACATCTAATGATCACAAGTAAAAATACACAAGTCAGGCTCCGGACTGTTGCGATAGAAAGCGTTCGCACTATCATCAGGAGACTGGCTGTGCTGTCTGGGTGGGAGGGGCATAATCTCTCTCCTCTGTCAATCACTGTGACACTAGCCAATCACGGGCATCTGTGAGCTCTTGTATGAGGAAGAGCGCAGAGTGTGTTTTCCTCCGAGTGCATTACATCGCCCCGTGACGCAGCACGAGCAGCAGTATGAAAAGCTGTGATTGGCTTCATGTGTCTCAGAGGAAGCATGCGTTAGCCGCCGTGCGCTAACAGGACAGCGCTGACTGTTAGCATGGGAACTGACAGGTGACCAAACACTGGGGAGAAAACGACACAATCACACAAGCCAGTCCCGTATTTTTCACTACAGACTCCAGCACTGTTCATCACCTCGTGCTCTCTCAGTAGAACCAATCGTACGAGGTGAGAAAACGAGGGAGAAACATAAGTCTCAGTGCCAAACACTGTACACAACATCACTCTTCAGGAATTACGCTCCTGAAAATAAGATAAAATGTAAATACGAGGTGATGCGCTGATGCGAGGTGAAGTCTCTGTGGCAGGTAGAGGAAAAAATCTGGCTCTAAATCTGTTCCTTCTGTGTCATGTACAGATTTATGATTGATGATATAACCTCTCTCTTACTCACTCACATCTCACAAACCTTTTTTAAAATAAACTGAAATGTTTTCATAACTATAATTCAGAAATGGCATCAGTGACTCACAGGTAGTTTAGTTAAATGATGATTAGTTTGGCAAACACACTTTTTAAATTCCTTACTGATGGCGCTGCTGTGATTTTCCAGCACGACTATTACCTCTGCTTTTGCTGGAAGTTTCCTTGTCAGACTTTTTTTTATGATTTCTAGCACCTGATTCACTCAACATGATATTCTGTTATTTCAAACGATCTGTTTACCTGTGGATCCAATCTACACAAAACCTAGATCATAAAGTATAAACAGAAATATGACAGTCTTACGAGAGAACATGCTGGAAAAGCGCTTCTACTGCGTGTCGCTCCAGCCGGAAGTCCTCCGTGTTACACTCTTAAACTTTCTCAGACTAACCGCTTTACTGCTAATCACAGTGCTGTCAGGATGATGGAGTCGAGTTTAACACGCTGTAATGACATGTTTGGGTTTTTTTCTCTGTTCTTACCCTCTTCCCTGCTTTCCCCGGAGGCCCTGTGGGACCCTGCAGTCCTCTCGGACCCTGAAAAACAAACAGCATTCATTATTCATGTACAGCATGAGTTCAGAAATAACACAGAAATCTCTTTAAGACAGCCTGAAGGGTGAGACTCATCAAATTTATCTAGTGTTAATCTGTCTCATAATTCAGCTGAACACCGGAAAGAAAAGTAAAATAAAAGTGATATAGTATTGCTCTTGCATGCAAATCTGCAAAATACAGACACAAAGCATTATCTCACAAAATATAACAGATTTTAACAGACAGAGGTGTGTGTGTGTGCGTGTGTGTGTGTGAGAGAGAGAAAGAAAGAGAGAGAAAATCCAATTGGGTGGAAAGAATTCAATAAAAAACACCCATAACACAAAAAGTTGGCAAAGCAAAAAAAAAAAAATCCTGGCTGCAGTAATATTTCAGCAGTAAAAGTGTTCAGGCAGTAAAATGGCGCTGGTTCTCCTGTTCTACTAAACACAGAACCACACAGAACCTTCACACAGATCTTCTTAATCAGATGCAGTAAATTCACCAATCAGAGGTAGAGTCTGTGCCTGAGTGCTGAATCTGGGAATCTTTCAGTCAGAATAAACACCAAGAAGAAAATGGAGAATTACAGTGAAATAAAGCGATCTAAAATTATTCCTGCATGCAAATCCACGCAGTACAGACATCATTACATCACCGCTCAGTACAGACACCATCACATCACCGCTCAGTACAGACACCATCACATCACCGCTCAGTACAGACACCATCACATCACCGCTCAGTACAGACACCATCACATCACCGCGCAGTACAGACACCATCACATCAGCACTCAGTACAGACACCATTACATCACCACTCAGTACAGACGCCATTACATCACCGCTCAGTACAGACACCATCACATCAGCACTCAGTACAGACACCATTACATCACCTCTCAGTACAGACACCATCACATCAGCACTCAGTACAGACACCATCACATCACGACTCAGTACAGACACCATCACATCACCACTCAGAACAGACACCATCACATCACCTCTCAGTACAGACACCATCACATCAGCACTCAGAACAGACACCATCACATCACCGCTCAGTACAGACACCATCACATCACCGCTCAGTACAGACACCATCACATCAGCACTCAGTACAGACACCATCACATCCCCGCTCAGTACAGACACCATTACATCACCGCTCAGTACAGACACCATCACATCACCGCTCAGTACAGACACCATTACATCACCGCGCAGTACAGACACCATCACATCACCGCTCAGTACAGACACCATCACATCACCGCTCAGTACAGACACCATCACATCACCACTCAGTACAGACACCATTACATCACCGCTCAGTACAGACACCATCACATCACCGCTCAGTACAGACACCATCACATCAGCACTCAGTACAGACACCATCACATCACCGCTCAGTACAGACACCATTACATCACCGCTCAGTACAGACACCATTACATCAGCACTCAGTACAGACACCATTACATCAGCACTCAGTACAGACACCATCACATCCCCGCTCAGTACAGACACCATCACATCACCACTCAGTACAGACACCATCACATCAGCACTCAGTACAGACACCATTACATCACCGCTCAGTACAGACACCATCACATCACCGCTCAGTACAGACACCATTACATCACCGCGCAGTACAGACACCATTACATCACCGCGCAGTACAGACACCATCACATCACCGCTCAGTACAGACACCATCACATCAGCACTCGGTACAGACATCATCACATCAGCGCTCGGTACAGACACCATCACATCACCGCTCAGTACAGACACCATTACATCACCGCGCAGTACAGACACCATCACATCACCGCGCAGTACAGACACCATCACATCACCGCTCAGTACAGACACCATCACATCACCGCTCAGTACAGACACCATCACATCACCGCTCAGTACAGACACCATCACATCACCGCTCAGTACAGACACCATTACATCACCGCTCAGTACAGACACCATTACATCAGCACTCAGTACAGACACCATCACATCCCCGCTCAGTACAGACACCATCACATCACCACTCAGTACAGACACCATCACATCAGCACTCAGTACAGACACCATTACATCACCGCTCAGTACAGACACCATCACATCACCACTCAGTACAGACACCATTACATCACCGCTCAGTACAGACACCATCACATCACCGCTCGGTACAGACACCATCACATCACCGCTCAGTACAGACACCATCACATCACCGCGCAGTACAGACACCATCACATCAGCACTCAGTACAGACACCATTACATCACCGCTCAGTACAGACACCATTACATCACCGCTCAGTACAGACACCATCACATCACCGCTCGGTACAGACACCATCACATCACCGCTCAGTACAGACACCATCACATCACCGCGCAGTACAGACACCATTACATCACCGCGCAGTACAGACACCATCACATCACCTCTCAGTACAGACACCATCACATCACCGCTCAGTACAGACACCATTACATCAGCGCTCAGTACAGACACCATTACATCAGCACTCAGTACAGACACCATCACATCACCGCTCAGTACAGACACCATCACATCACCGCTCAGTACAGACACCATCACATCCCCGCTCAGTACAGACACCATCACATCACCGCTCAGTACAGACACCATCACATCACCGCTCAGTACAGACACCATCACATCCCCGCTCAGTACAGACACCATCACATCAGCACTCAGTACAGACACCATCACATCAGCACTCAGTACAGACACCATTACATCACCGCTCAGTACAGACACCATCACATCACCGCTCAGTAGAGACACCATCACATCACCGCTCAGTACAGACATCATTACATCACCGCGCAGTACAGACACCATCACATCAGCACTCAGTACAGACACCATTACATCACCGCTCAGTACAGACACCATTACATCACCGCTCAGTACAGACACCATTACATCACCGCTCAGTACAGACACCATCACATCACCGCTCAGTACAGACACCATCACATCACCGCTCAGTACAGTCATCATTACATCACCGCGCAGTACAGACACCATCACATCAGCACTCAGTACAGACACCATTACATCACCGCTCAGTACAGACACCATTACATCACCGCGCAGTACAGACACCATCACATCACCGCTCAGTACAGACACCATTACATCACCACTCAGTACAGACACCATCACATCACCGCGCAGTACAGACACCATCACATCACCGCTCAGTACAGACACCATTACATCACCGCGCAGTACAGACACCATCACATCACCGCTCAGTACAGACACCATTACATCACCGCTCAGTACAGACACCATTACATCACCGCGCAGTACAGACACCATCACATCACCGCTCAGTACAGACACCATCACATCACCGCTCAGTACAGACACCATCACATCACCACTCAGTACAGACATCATCACATCACCGCTCAGTACAGACACCATTACATCAGCGCTCAGTACAGACACCATCACATCACCGCTCAGTACAGACACCATCACATCAGCGCTCAGTACAGACACCATCACATCAGCACTCAGTACAGACACCATTACATCACCGCTCAGTACAGACACCATCACATCACCGCTCAGTACAGACACCATCACATCCCCGCTCAGTACAGACACCATCACATCAGCACTCAGTACAGACACCATCACATCAGCGCTCAGTACAGACACCATTACATCACCGCTCAGTACAGACACCATCACATCACCGCGCAGTACAGACACCATCACATCAGAACTCAGTACAGACACCATCACATCACCGCTCAGTAGAGACAACGTTACATCAGTTCAATTCAATTTTATTTGTATAGCGCTTTAACAATGGACTCTGTCACAAAGCAACTTTACAGAAAAATATAAATTCAAATTAAACTAAACCAAAATAAATTGTAAATATGTGACTTTATCCCCGCATCACACACCTGACTCCACTACACATAAAGACCTGCCCACCTGACTTTACTACACACATAAAGCCCCGCCCACCTGACTCCACTACACATAAAGCCCTGCCCACCTGACCTCACTACACACAGAAAGCCCCACCCACCTTACTTTACTACACACATAAAGCCCTGCCCACCTGACTCCACTACACATAAAGCCCTGCCCACCTGACCTCACTACACACATAAAGCCCCACCCACCTTACTTTACTACACACATAAAGCCCTGCCCACCTGACCTCACTACACACATAAAGCCCCGCCCACCTGACTTTACTACACACATAAAGCCCTGCCCACCTGACCTCACTACACACATAAAGCCCCGCCCACCTGACTTTACTACACAGAAAGCCCCACCCACCTGACTTTACTACACAGAAAACCCCGCCCACCTGACTTTACTACACAGAAAGCCCCGCCCACTTGACTTTACTACACACAGAAAGCCCCACCCACCTGACTTTACTACACACATAAAGCCCCACCCACCTGACTTTACTACACACATAAAGCCCCACCCACCTGACTTTACTACACACAGAAAGCCCCACCCACCTGACTTTACTACACACAGAAAGCCCCACCCACCTGACTTTACTACACACATAAAGCCCCACCCACCTGACTTTACTACACACATAAAGCCCCACCCACCTGACTTTACTACACACATAAAGCCCCACCCACCTGACTTTACTACACACATAAAGCCCCACCCACCTGACTTTACTACACACATAAAGCCCCACCCACCTGACTTTACTACACACAGAAAGCCCCACCCACCTGACTTTACTACACACAGAAAGCCCCACCCACCTGACTATTTTTATATTACGTTAAAATTATACTCGTCTTTAGTGGATGTGAGACTGCTAAAGAAAGCTTTACTTACAGTCGGACCAGATTCTCCGCTATCTCCTTTAAGACCAGATGGTCCAGGACTACCCTGCAACACACACACACACACATACACATTTTACTACATACTCCAACACATACCCTTTAACTGTTTCTGATCTGAAAAAAAAAATGTGTGTGTGTGTGTGTGTGTGTGATGTCACAGCCATATGACTATATTATACAGCATTATCAGTGTAGGAGAGAAATATAATGACACGAAGATAGATACTGTGCCTGTGT
>NC_069730.1:20958297-21003297 GCF_027358585.1 Pangasianodon hypophthalmus | reverse complement strand
CAGTAACAGAGTGTTTTTCCAGGATTGGTCGTATTTGTTTATTTTATGTATTTTGATTTAAAACGTAGAGAGAAATGTATTAAATAGAAAAAAATAGAAAATACATTTAAAAAAACTCAAAATGACAAACAGAAAGAAGAGAAGCAGAAAAGTCCTTATTTAAAAGCGAGACAGTTTTTACGCTTTAATCTGAAGTAGTTTCAGCTGTTGCACCGTGCTCTATTACCCATCATCCCTTTTGGTTTGGTTTGACGTCCATCTCATTTGTCTCCGCCCCTTTATGTCTCCACCCCCATCCCATGCATGCTGTGATGTGATCTCCATCTGCACCTCCATCTGCATCTGTTCTGTGCTCCATGCGTTGTGATTGGTTGTCCCGGTGTGATCTGTCGTGTGATTGGCCGACTGCAGGACCACAGCGGCGCTTTAATGGCCGAGGAGTTCAAGGCGTGTTTGATCAGTCTCGGTTACGACGTGGAGAACGACAAACAGGTAACGAGCACAAGGAGAGGACGCGCCGCTGATCACCGCTGAACGAGTGTACATGTTTTCCTGTGCGTTTATTTGCACCTTCAGCTGCTCGCGACTCCACCCACCCCCACCCACCCCCTCCCCCGCTCGCCACACCCCCTCCCCCACCCGTTACACCGCCCCCTGCTGGCCGTCTCAGCGCTGATGTCTCTCTTAACGCTGCTCTTCTGTTCTCTCTGTTTTTTTTTTTTTTTCTCATCCTGCCATACCTGTCTCTGTCCTCCTCCGTCTGTCCTGCCTGGCTTCTTCCTGTTCATCTCCTCTTCTGTCTCGCTCTCTGGCTGCATCCCTTCATTCTGTCCCTCCTCATCTTCATCCCTCGCTCTCCCCGCCGTACAGAAGCGCACGGGGATCATGGAGTCGGACGATTTCCGCGCGCTGCTCATTTCCACTGGCAACAGCCTGGTACTGCTTTCTGTCTCTCTCTGTAAATGTCTCTCTCATATGCTGGTGTGCTGGTTGCTCTCTCACTACTCGCGTCTAATTGGATTATTTATTTATAAAGTCATTAAATGAGCTTCAGTTGCTCTGATGATGAAAGTTAAGTGTAGAGTGATGCGACTGTCTGAGCGCACGTGTAGGGATGCACTGATCTCACCTGTGTTCATTTTCGCTCACCTGATCGCACACACCTGATCGCACACACCTGATCGCACACACCTGATCTCACACACCTGATCTCACTCACGTTATCACTCACCTGATCGCTCACCTGATCCCACATCAGTCCCTGACTGATCCCACACACCTGATCCCACACACCTGATCCCACACACCTGATCCCTCACACCTGATCCCACACACCTGATCCCATATCAGTCCCTGACTGATCTCACACCTGATCGCACACCTGATCCCACATCAGTCCCTGACTGATCTCACACCTGATCCCACACCTGATCCCACATCAGTCCCTGACTGATCTCACACACCTGATCCCCCACACCTGATCCCCCACACCTGATCCCACACACCTGATCCCTCACACCTGATCCCACATCAGTCCCTGACTGATCTCACACCTGATCGCACACCTGATCCCACATCAGTCCCTGACTGATCTCACACCTGATCCCACACACCTGATCCCACATCAATCCCTTTGACCGAGCTCATGCTAATCCCTACGCAGATATCAGTATTGACGTGAAACAGATGTTCTGTATGACATCAGTGCGTCCCTACAGATGTTTTAGTATAGTGTCTGTAGTAGTGTTAGTGTTGAGTGTTAGTGTTATTTAGAGATGTTTGGATTGGGTTGACCTTTTGACCCCTGTTGCCAGGGCGATGCTGAGTTTGCCCGCATCATGTCCATTGTGGACCCCAACAACACCGGGGCCGTGACCTTCCAGGCCTTCATCGACTTCATGTCCCGGGAAACGACAGACACGGACACAGCGGACCAGGTCATCGCTTCCTTCAAGATCCTCGCTGGAGACAAGGTGTGTGTGTGTGTGTGTGTGTGTGTGTGTGTGTGTGTGTGCGCGCGTGTTTGTGTGTGTGTGAGAGAGACTTTAAATTATGGATTTATCTCACTGTAAATTAAAGCAGCGCTTGATGTTAAAATGTGATTTGGAACACAGCCGGTAATCTGCTGTTCAGAGATTGATGAAGTTGCTGAAGTTATTAAGAGCTTTAAACACTGCTATTAAAAACTATTGAACTATTAATGTAACCTTTCTGTCTGTCTGTCTGTGTCACTTTCTGTCTGTCTGTCTGTCACTTTCTGCCTGTCTGTCTGTCTGTCACTTTCTGTCTGTCTGTGTCACTTTCTGTCTGTCTGTCTGTCACTTTCTGTCTGTCTGCAGAACTACATCACGGCGGAGGAGCTGAGGCGCGAGCTGCCCCCCGATCAGGCGGAGTACTGTATCTCCCGCATGGCGCCCTACAGAGGGAGCGACGCTGTGCCTGGCGCTCTCGACTACATGTCCTTCTCCACCGCTCTCTACGGAGAGAGCGACCTCTAAAAGGGCCCTAGATCTGGCACACTCCTCCATCTCCACCTCTCCGCTCCTCCATCTCCACTTCCTGTCCTCCATCTCTCCTTGGGGCGGAGTTTTACAGGACTTAAAGCACATCTGAGGGGCGGGGCCAGGGTCTTCTCTATGTGTGTGTGTGTGTGTGTGTGTGTGTGTCTTTGAGTGTGGAGAGAAACAGGAAGTAACAGATGTTATGTAGAGAGAGAGAGAGAGAGAGAGAGAGAGAGAGAGAGACGGCTCGTTCCTAATTCTTACAAGCTCACTTTCTTACAAGTTTTGCTCACTTCTTATTAGTCCTCTTTCAGATGAATGGATAAAATTATTTCCTTTATAATTTAGTATTAATTAGTTTTGAGATTTCTCACCAGCAGGAGTGAGAGCGTGTGTGTGTGGAGTAAATCGGGTCAGTAATTAATTAATTAACGAATTAATTAATTAATAAGAATTTGAAATAGTTGATTAGTGTGAACGTTGGTGCTGTAGTGAATTCCGGGTTTCAGCCTCGTTCCAAATACACACGTACACAGCGAGTGCACGCTATTCCGAATTTACATGCTGATGTTTTTCGTTTGTTATGGTCCAGGTGGGTGGGCGGGGCTTAGAGAGGCAGTAGACCAATAGGAGAAAAGAATGTTTTGGGTGGATTAAGAGAGGAAATAATGGATAAGAGTGAATGAGGGATGTGAGGTGTGTGAGAGAGAGAGAGAGAGAGAGAGAGAGAGCTCCACTCTGTTTTCTATTATCTGTGTTGATTTGCTCGCTGCAGTCTGAGTTGTGGGTTTTTCTGTGCTGTACATACTCATTGTGTTTCCACACACACACATATACACACACACACACACACTCGCATATACACACACACACACACACACACACACACTCGCATATATACACACACACACACTGTAATAAACCATGACGCAGCAGCTTTACAGATATTACATCATGAAATAAAATAAACATTGCGCTTGGCCAGGCATGTGCCGATCCATGGGAATCTTTCATCTCATGATATTTGTACGTTTTTATCACGGTTTCTGACGATATCGCGAGTTTGTATTTAAAGAAAAAGATGATTATATTCTTAAAAAAATCATTCCTCGTTCAGCAGGTTTTTCCACTGGCGTGGCGTTCTGAATCCTGAGCTTGTTCATGATTGACTGAGGAACATGTGCTTTAAATGTGTCAAAATAAGGGACAGACTTTATCCCCTAAACATGCTCCCTACTTAGGCACACTACTCACTCTCCCTTATTCAGGAGTAGGCTGCCTAGGTAGTGAACAAATGTTTTCAAATTGCAAAATGAGGAGAATCTTGTAAATATGGTGATTATATCTCACAGCTGATGATCGGCACATGCCTATGCTGTTATACTGTAGGTGCGGCATTGGGGGCGGAGCTACGTGTGATAAATTAATGCTAAAGCACAAGGCCCATGTAGTGCGCACTTCTCCTCTAGTCCACTCCTCCGGGACTCAAGCGTGGTCTGGACGTCCCTCCGTCTGAGATGAAGATTTCCTGGAAGATTGTGTGAGGTTGTGATGGGAGGGGGGGCGGGGTTTTGGGGGAGGGGGCGGAGTCTTAATGAACATTCCATAATGTCTTAATGATAAAATTAAATTGCTGTCTAACGATCTATGCAAATTATCATAATTATTATCTACAGTGACGGGATGACTATAACTGTACTGGTGAAATAAACGGTGAATAAACGCAAGTGACGGAGGAACGAGTGTGTGTGTGTGTGTGTGTGTGTGTGTGTGTGTGTGTGTGCTTTAGTGTGAGTGTTCGAACGAGAGTCTGTCTGTCTGTGTGTGTGTGTGTGTGTATGAGAATGTGTTTTTGTGTGTGTGTGTGTGTCTGAGTGTACGAACGAGTGTGTGTGTGCGTTTGAGTGCGTTTGAGTGCGTTTGTGTGTGTGTGTGTGTGTGTTTCCCTTTCACACTGCAGCCTGAGACTCAGAATAAACTGTAATCACCATCGTTTTATCACAATCTGTTTAAACTATTCTTGAGCTGTAAAGTGAATTCTGAACATTTTTAAATTCTAATAAAATATAAAGAGGACAGAAAAAACCCTGAAAACTGTCTGAGTGAATGAAAGAGAAGCTGAAAACACACACAATATAACTATACATATATATTAAATATAACTATAAATATATATTAATAAAATCTAGCATAGATCACTGGTGTGTGTGTGTGTGTGTGTGTGTGTGTGTCTCACCACTAGAGGGTGACAGTGTTATTGTGCTACAGGAGGTTTTGTGTTCCCTCCTGAATGACTGATCACGTGACACACACTGATCCTGACATCATCATCTACCCAGAATGCAAAGCGGGACAGATCTCTGCAAACACACACACACACACACACACACACCCTGTCCTGTGGCTGCATCCTGAATCACTGTGCAGTGTGTGCATTGGGACAGATCCACTGATTACATCATCATTTATTTCACACAGCGTATACACACTTCTCAGCTGTGTGTGTGTGTGTGTGTCTGTGCTTTAGTGTGAGTGTTCGAACGAGTCTGTCTCTGTGTGTGTGTGTGTGTGTGTGTGTGTGTGTGTGTGTGTGTGAGAGAGAGAGTGTGAGTGTGTG
The DNA here is from genome assembly GCF_027358585.1 of Pangasianodon hypophthalmus. Lineage (NCBI taxonomy): Eukaryota > Metazoa > Chordata > Actinopteri > Siluriformes > Pangasiidae > Pangasianodon > Pangasianodon hypophthalmus. The sequence goes on along the minus strand of NC_069730.1, from coordinate 20,998,179 downwards.
AGAGTGTGTTAGAGGTCAGCTCTCAGATGTTTCCCAGAACACAGCAGTGAGAGAGCCAAGGACTCAGGCTCATCGCCTCACTCAGCAGTCATCTGTCCTCAACTTATTAGAGCTGTGTGTTGTGTAGTGTGTAGTGTGTGTGTTGTGTAGTTTGTAGTGTGTGTCTGTGTCTGTTGTTTGTGTGTGTGGAATGTAAAAGGAGCTGAACTGCAGCAGAAAGTCCCAGAGTTTCCCATGACTTAGACGCTCTCCTGAGACACACACACACACACACACACACTCAGTTCAATATGATGCAGTAGATACTTTAGTGGTGAACATTTTAAATATTTAGCAAGAAAAAACAAATGACTGTTATTTTTAAATACATTTATGCTGTATGTTATATACAGTGTGTGTGTGTGTGTGTGTGTGATGTTTCCTCTCCTCTCTCAGCTGAAGTCAGCTGATCTCTCTCATGACCCGTCTGTGAGACCGCTGAACGTTTCCCTGCAGAGCCCCTTCAGGAGCAGCGTTACAGTGCAGGAGAGGAGTTCTCATAAAGAGAGAAATGAGTTCATTGCAAAAACAGTGATTTTAACCGACTACATATTTTTAGTATTAGACAGTTGAGGAGAACGTGAGCGAGAACGCGAGCGAGAACGTGGGCGGGAGAACGTGAGCGGGAGAACGTGAGCGAGAACGCAAGCGGGAACGTGGGCGGGAGAACGTGGGCGAGAACGTGGGCGGGAGAACGTGGGCGGGAGAATGTGAGTGAGAACATGAGCTGGAGAACGTGAGTGAGAACGTGGGCGGGAGAACGTGGGTGGGAGAACGTGAGTGAGAACGTGAGTGAGAACGTGGGCAGGAGAACGTGGGTGGGAGAACGTGAGCGAGAACGCGAGCGGGAACGTGGGCGGGAGAACGTGGGCGGGAGAACGTGGGCGGGAGAATGTGAGTGAGAACGTGAGCGGGAGAATGTGAGTGAGAACGTGAGCGGGAGAACGTGAGCGAGAACGCGAGCGGGAACGTGGGCGGGAGAACGTGGGTGGGAGAATGTGAGTGAGAACGTGGGCGGGAGAACGTGGGTGGGAGAATGTGAGTGAGAACGTGAGTGAGAACGTGGGCAGGAGAACGTGGGTGGGAGAATGTGAGTGAGAACGTGAGCGGGAGACCGTGAGTGAGACCGTGAGTGAGAACGTGGGCGGGAGAACGTGGGTGGGAGAATGTGGGCGGGAGAATGTGAGTGAGAACATGAGCTGGAGAACGTGAGTGAGAACGTGGGCGGGAGAACGTGGGTGGGAGAACGTGAGTGAGAACGTGAGTGAGAACGTGGGCGGGAGAACGTGGGTGGGAGAACGTGAGTGAGAACGTGAGCGGGAGAACGTGAGCGGGAACGTGGGCGGGAGAACGTGGGCGGGAGAATGTGAGTGAGAACGTGAGCGGGAGAACGTGAGCGAGAACGTGGGCGGGAGAACGTGGGTGGGAGAATGTGAGTGAGAACGTGAGTGAGAACGTGGGCGGGAGAACGTGGGTGGGAGAATGTGAGTGAGAACGTGGGCAGGAGAACGTGGGCAGGAGAACGTGGGTGGGAGAATGTGAGTGAGAACGTGAGCGGGAGACCGTGAGTGAGAACGTGAGTGAGAACGTGGGCGGGAGAACGTGGGTGGGAGAATGTGAGTGAGAACGTGGGCGGGAGAACGTGGGTGGGAGAATGTGAGTGAGAATGTGAGTGAGAACGTGGGCGGGAGAACGTGGGTGAGAACGTGGGCGGGAGAACGTGAGCGGGAGAACGTGAGTGAGAACGTGAGCGGGAGAACGTGAGCGAGAACGTGAGCGGGAGAACGTGAGCGGGAGAACGTGGGCGGGAGAATGTGAGTGAGAACGTGAGCGGGAGAACGTGGGTGAGAACGTGAGCGGGAGAACGTGAGCGGGAGAACGTGAGCGGGAGAACGTGAGCGGGAGAATGTGAGTGAGAACGTGAGCGGGAGAACGTGGGTGAGAACGTGAGCGAGAACGTGGGCGAGAACGTGAGCGGGAGAACGTGGGCGAGAACGTGAGCGGGAGAACGTGGGTGAGAGCGTGAGAACGTGGGCGGGAGAACGTGAGCGGGAGAACGTGGGCGGGAGAATGTGAGTGAGAACGTGAGCGGGAGAACGTGAGTGAGAACGTGAGCGGGAGAACGTGAGCGGGAGAACGTGAGCGAGAACGTGGGTGAGTACGTGAGCGAGAACGTGAGCGGGAGAATGTGAGCGAGAACGTGAGCGGGAGAACGTGGGTGAGAACGTGAGCGGGAGAACGTGAGCGGGAGAACGTGAGCGAGAACATTATGAAGATTTACACTATGAAGTAAACGAGCTCCTGATTTGTTTCATATCTAATCTGTAATTCTCTATATTGTACAGAAACGTTGGTGGTTTTCCTGCAGTAGGCACAACACCAGTGTGATGATTAATAACTCGTTTTTAACGTTTGACCTGCTGCAGCTTTAACATTTCTGTCTGAAACGTTTTTTTTTTCACATATTTCGGCAGAACTCTACTCTTACACACTGAACTCTATATATAGATTCATTACTGAGTCATTGAAATGACTCGTGTCTCTAAACGGAATCTCTGCTGCTCTATGTGACTTGAGCGGCGTTTAGCTCGTGACTCAGCTCATAAACACTCCGTCTGTGGCCTTGTTCATCTCCTTTAAAACTAAAACACAGCAGCTCTGTAAATTTCATCACTGAGACGACGTCTAGGTTTAAACATTAATGCGACTGTTTTTAAAATTATTTCTCTACAACTGTCAAAAGTGCAAAGAGAGTGAACAGAGATGATTCAGTAAGTGATGAAACTCTGATTCTCAGAGCTTTCTGTAAAACTCTCCACCCACACACACAGCGGGAACGTCTCATCACACTGAATCACACACACACACACACACACACACACACACACATGGAAAAACACAGAAATACACACATCTGTGTGCAAAGTTGCTGATCTGACGCTCTCTCTGTCAGTAAGCGCTTTATCCGGAGTCTATCCCAGGAACGCTGGGCACAAGAGGGAACACACCCTGGAGTGGACGCCATGAGCACACACATTCACACACACATTCACACACACATTCACACACACATTCACACACTCATTCACACACACATTCACACACACATTCACACATATTTACACACATTTAGACGCTCAGTCACATCTAAGGGGTAATTTAAATTAGCCAGTCCACCTGCCAGCATGTGTTTTGGAGGTGGGAGGAAACCAGAGAACCCTGAGGAAACCCACACAGCCAGAAACCCCACATCAGGATGGAACCCTAGAGCCAAGAACGACTTTCACGATCCCTTTAAGCTTAACTAAAATAATAATAATAATAATAATAATAATAATAATATAGATAAATTTTGCCAACAATTACAACTTTTAATTTATTAATGAACAACATTGCACTTTTTAACTGTTTTTAGTTACATTTAATGTTCTGGAACTTCAGTGAGACGTCGAGAGTCTTCAGGACAGAGGAGTTTACGCTTCTTTGTGATTTCTCAGCAACATGACAAACTGTGTTTTTTGTCTTCAAGAGAGAGAAAAAAGAGCCTGGTGAGGGAACGACTGTTTATAGCTGCTATAACGTAAGTGAGGAACAGGAAGTAACTCCCATATCAGGAGACTTACTGACTGTTACAAAGCGCTGACACTGGAGACTCCTTCCATAAATGTTAAATAAACGTCCCCTTACAGAAAACTTCACCTGATCAACGATTAAACACACAATTTTGATTCGTTTATGTGGAGCGTCTGCTGTACGAGTTCCTGCGAATGAGCTGTTACTATAGAAACCATAACGCGTCAGAACGAGCGCATTAATATTAACCTGTTTATATTTAGGTTCCAAAATCAGATCAATCTTCGACAAATATAAAGTAATATTTACACAGTTTGAGGCGGGATCAGAGGTGCTGCATTTTAGTGGAAAATTACGGATAAATATTTTGTCGTTTATTTTGTATTTTGAAGCGATTGTGCAGATGAATCGTGAAATCTGACCTGATGAGGTAAAAAGATCAGTTCTGGTTTCTGGGTCTCTCTAAATTAAGCTGCAGGGCGAGTACCGAGCACCACGAGGAACGTTCTGCAGGTTCCTGTCATGGAATGCTGTGACTCTCACACTCAGCAGTGATTCCTGCTCGCTGGATCAGTCCTCAGTCCGACAGAACGGACTGAACATTCCCAATCTCCTCATCCATCTGGGACAACAGATCCTCTCCAACATGTCGGCCATCGTGGAGCTACAATCCTGTAGAGCGTAGGAAGACTCAGCAGGAGAGGAGGAAAGCAGTGAGGTCCTTCAGGGTGCCCTGGACCATGACTGACCTCACCACTCTCCTTCTCCTCCTCTCCCACTGATTCTTCCCTCTGTACAGAATTCCAACTTTTTCAACCTGCACCAGCTCCCTTTTACCTCCAATAACAGGAAGTGAAGACACCCTGTCCGTGTGTGAGTGGCTCGTCGGGACGTGAGACAGTCAGCAGTGTGTCGTGTCTCCGTTTCAGGATGTGCGTGATTCAGTCCGGCGCTGCTGTCCGACTCTCCGGCTCCAGATGTTTCTTCTGGGGATTAAAAGCTGGATGTGATCTGACACACTGAGAGAGTTTTATTGATTGATTGTTTAACGTGAACACACACCGTTACACAACTTAATAACGATGAAAACTCAGTGAGAGAAAGTGAATAAACAGCGGCTCTGTTCTCTGCACAACCTCGAGGTCGAGACACACAAAATCCCAACGGAAAGAAAAGAGAACAAAAAACATCTGCAGTGAAACTGAGTGCTGTTTATAAAGGAATAAATCAGGACTAGCAGTGGCTGTCAGTTAGCGTGGTCAAATATTAGCGTTTTTAGCTGTCTCAGAGTCATGCTAACGTTAGTCTGGTGTTCGTGTAATGAAGTGTTCAGGAGTTTGTGTCTCTTCAGGAGTAAAAAAGAATTTATCAGTCAGAGGAATGTGGAAGCTGAACTTCGGTTTATCTTCTCTCACAACCAGCACAAAATATTCCAGCTGCTCCACCCGAACCACAGCCAACATCTGGATCTAAGCTACAGACTTTCTAACCCTCAACCTGAAAGAAAGCATGAGCTACGACATAACAGGCTTTTTATCACCGAGGGTTAGCTAGCCTGCTCATTGATTAGCATGATTACAGACAGATTAGCAAAGTTAAGTTACCTCTGATACACAACACAATAGAGCGAATAATGCTAATATTACACACTCAGGTTTTAATCATCGGTGGTTAGTGAAGTTCCTGCGTGCTGATTGGCTGCTCGGTCAGTGAGAACAGGAAACTGAGTTTTACTGATGATAGTTTGGTGATTTCAGGACCTTCAGAGTGTGGAGCTGCTGAGAACTTCTGCTTCTTCTGCAGACTCAGAGGGGCGGGGTTACTTAAAGGGGAGGGGTTATTCAAAGGGGCGGAGTTACTCAGATGGGAGGAGTTACTCAAAGAAGTGGTGATTCAGCAAAAATCAGCATCTCAATACTGAGTGATTTTAATAAATGTTACTGCTGTCCTGATGTGGTGGGCGGAGCTAATAAACAAACCAATCAGTGCACACAAAGCTGTTTATTTAGTCTTTAACTAACTTTCCACTATTCTGCTCTTGATATCTTTTGAATTAATATCTTTTTATTTTGTCATTTTAAATAATGAACACAAATAAAAATGTAAAATTGTAGAACAAATATAATCCAAATAAAATCTGGCTGTCATGTGATCCGTGTTTTTGGCTGCAGAGAAACTAAACACCGAGTTTTACAGTAAACAATAAAAGTAATAAAGTCCCAGCGCAGGTTGTGTAACTCTGGACTTCCCTGCATTGTTCGCTGCTCATGATCATTTCCTTTATCATGAAACTGCAGAAATTTCAGCTTTATTAATAAAACTGTCAAAATGATTTAACATTCTTTATCATCACACAAATGTGTAGAAATACACACAATGGAATTAAACGCAATCACACAACCACTGTGCAGTTTCAGTTTCAGTCCAGTGTTCCTCACGTTTACAAATTATAGTTATTATTATTTAGATTTGTAGATATAGTTATAACGCTTTATCATCTCTGGTGTCACTCTGAACTCTGGTGTCACTCTGAATGAGGAAATTAGTCCATAAAAATGATTGTGTGTTGAATATCGTACATGTGATTGTCGACACACCTGAGACAGGTAATAAACTGTGTGTAGATAAACGCAGAAACTTTGTGATGTTGCTGAAACTGAAACATAAAACTGAAACACTTCCTGTTTCACCGTCAGAGACGATCAGCATCAAAAGTGATCAAACAGAGCAACATATAACACACAACATACAACACACAATATACTACACACAATAACAACACACAACACACAACATACAACACACAACATATAACACAACATATAACACATACAACACACAACATACAACACAACATATAACACAACATATAACACAACATATAACACAACATATAACACACAACATACAACACAACATATAACACACATACAACACACAATATACAACACACAACATGTAACAACATACAACACACAACATATAACACACATACAACATACAACACAACATACAACACAACATACAACACAACATATAACACACAACATACAACACAACATGTAACAACACACAACACACAACATACAACACAACATACAACACACAACATACAACACACAACATGCAAGAACTAAACAAGTTGTGTGACAAAAGTACAAACTTCTCACTCCGAAATTACACAAATCATGACAAACAACCAGGATTGGTGCCAATCAACTAAACACACACACACGCACACACACACACACACCACATCCTGTAGTAGTGTGTCATTGGAAAATACACACGGTGAAGGAAATCTCTAATTTTAAATGATTTATGTTATGTATTTTGATAAAAGCTGAAAGGGGTTTACAATAAATAAATAAATAAATAAATAGTAAAAGGTATTGTTTATTGTTTTATTGTTTAAGTGTTTCATTATTTTAAACATTAGACATTAGAATTGTAATTTTATTATAAAAAAATCATTATTTAGGGATTTTATTTTTATACATTATATTTATAATACTGTAATGTTTTTATCAGAAACTTAAAGTAAAATATAAACTCTCATCATTGATTCAGTTATACAGCGGATATAAAAAGTTTACATAAATTTGAAAAAAAAGAAAAAAAGAAAAAGTACAATAACCTGGTTGCATAAGTATGTGCACCCTTTTATAAAGGGTCATGTGACTGTGCTCGGAATGAATCGATCACATTCAAACTCGCGTTCAAAAGTAATTCTCACGCAGCTGATTAACCCCAAATGAAGACCAGCTGTTTCTGTACGAGTTTCTTCACATCTTCTTGGTTTCATCCGACTGCTGAAGCTGAAGAGCTTACAAAGCCTGTACAGAGTCTCACTGTGGAAAGGAATTAATCAGGAGAGGGGTATAAAAACATTTCCAAAACATTAGATGTACCACGGAGCACTGTGAAGGCCATCATCAACACGTGGAGAAAATGGAAAGATCTAAAAGATCTAAAAGATATGTCTGGCGCAAAACCAAGACAGCTTATCACCCAAAGAACACCATACCCATGGTGAAGCATGGGGGTGGCAGCATCATGCTATGGAGCTGCTTCTCTTCAGCTGGAGCTCTAGTCGAGATAGAGGGAACCATGGATACCAAACACCAGTGTATTTCAGCACAAAACCTCCCCTCGCTGTCTGACAGATCTGCATTTTTACAGGAAGAGTGGAATAAAGAGTGGAGTGTATTACAAGCAAAAGGTCAGACAGACAGTCAGTGAGACAGTGAGACAGTCAGACACTCAGACAGTGAGACACTCAGACAGTGAGACACTCAGACAGTCAGACACTCAGACAGACGGTCAGTGAGACAGTCAGACACTCAGACAGTGAGACACTTAGACAGTGAGAGTCAGACAGTCAGACAGTCAGACAGAATGTGTTAGAGCAGATTCACTTCCTCTACATTTTCCTTTACGCATTCATGGAGTGTAACACAATCAGCGTGTGTGTGTGCATTTGGTTCAGAGTCTCATATTTATAAAAAAAAGTGATAAATATAGTTCTCCCTAAATTCCTAAATTAAGGAGTGTAGACTCTGTAGATGAAATCTGGGCTGCGTCCCAAATTCTGAGATAACAAACAAGTAATACGTAAAGTACACTCTTTCAGGAACAACAACAACAACAACAACAACAATAATAATAATAATAATAATAATAATATTTGGTGTGTTTCTTACTGCAGTGTTGTGGATCAGCTGGAGTTTTGTGAGTGAAATGAAAACCGTAAAGTCTGTGTAGTTGTGTAGTTTGTGTAGTTTGTGTAGTTGTGTAGTTGATTGTAAACAGGAGTGAGGAACGTGTGTGAGGTTTAAGGCCGCAGTAGAGTGATCTATTCGAACACCTTCTGTTTCTCTAAATCTCTCTCTCACAATGAAATCTGCTGCCGGTAAATAAAACACTGACTCAGTTTCCAGAGTGATGTGAGATGTGTGTGTGTGTGAGATGTGTGTGTGTGTGTGAGATGTGTGTGTGTGTGTGTGTGTGTAGAATTACACACGGTGTGTATTTTACGATGGTTACAGAGTTATTTTCTGCTCAATCTGAGCTTCATACTTCTGCAGGAATGTTCTGGATGAAGATCAGACACATTTTCTCATCAGTTCTTCTCCCTTGTTTTTTTTTATTTATTTCTTCTCTTCCAGGGAAGTGTAGTGTGCGGTGTAGTGTGCGGTGTAGAGTGCGGTGTAGTGTGCGGTGTAGAGTGCGGTGTAGTGTGCGGTGTAGAGTGCGGTGTAGAGTCTAGTGTAGTGTGTGGTGTAGAGTGCGGTGTAGTGTGCGGTGTAGTGTGCAGTGTAGAGTGCGGTGTAGTGTGCGGTGTAGAGTGCGGTGTAGAGTCTAGTGTAGTGTGCGGTGTAGAGTGCGGTGTAGTGTGCGGTGTAGTGTGCGGTGTAGAGTGCGGTGTAGTGTGCGGTGTAGAGTGCGGTGTAGAGTCTAGTGTAGAGTGCGGTGTAGAGTGCGGTGTAGTGTGCGGTGTAGAGTGCGGTGTAGTGTGTGGTGTAGAGTGCGGTGTAGAGTGCGGTGTAGTGTAGTGTGCGGTGTAGAGTGCGGTGTAGAGTGCAGTGTAGTGTGTAGTGTAGAGTGTAGTGTAGTGTGCAGTGTAGAGTGCAGTGTAGAATGCAGTGTAGAGTGTAGTGTAGAGTGCGGTGTAGTGTAGTGTGCGGTGTAGAGTGCAGTCTAGAGTGCGGTGTAGTGTGTAGTGTAGAGTGCAGTGTAGTGTGCAGTGTAGTGTAGTGTGCAGTGTAGAGTGCAGTGTAGAGTGTAGTGTAGAGTGCAGTGTAGAGTGTAGTGTAGAGTGCGGTGTAGTGTAGTGTGCAGTGTAGTGTAGTGTGTAGTGTAGAGTGCAGTGTAGAGTGTAGTGTAGAGTGCGGTGTAGTGTAGTGTGCAGTGTAGTGTAGTGTGCAGTGTAGAGTGCAGTGTAGAGTGCAGTGTAGTGTGCAGTGTAGAGTGTAGTGTAGTGTGCAGTGTAGAGTGCAGTGTAGAGTGCAGTGTAGTGTAGAGTGCAGTGTAGTGTAGAGTGCGGTGTAGAGTGCAGTGTGCATTGTAGTGTAGTGTGTGGTGTAGTGTAGAGTGTAGTGTGCATTGTAGTGTAGTGTGTAGTGTAGAGTGTAGTGTAGTGTGTAGTGTAGAGTGCGGTGTAGAGTGCGGTGTAGTGTGTAGTGTAGAGTGCAGTGTAGAGTGCAGTGTAGTGTGTAGTGTAGAGTGCAGTGTAGTGTAGTGTAGTGTGTAGTGTAGAGTGTAGTGTAGTGTGTAGTGTAGAGTGCAGTGTAGTGTAGAGTGCGGTGTAGAGTGCGGTGTAGTGTGTAGTGTAGTGTAGAGTGCGGTGTAGAGTGCAGTGTAGTGTGTAGTGTAGTGTAGTGTAGTGTGTAGTGTAGTGTAGAGTGCAGTGTAGCGTAGTGTAGTGTGTAGTGTGTAGTGTAGTGTGTAGTGTAGAGTGCGGTGTAGAGTGTAATGTAGAGTGCAGTGTAGAGTGTAGTGTAGAGTGTAGTGTAGTGTGTAGTGTAGAGTGCAGTGTAGTGTGTAGTGTAGTGTAGTGTGTAGTGTAGAGTGCAGTGTAGAGTAGTGTAGTGTGTAGTGTAGAGTGTAGTGTAGAGTGCAGTGTAGTGTAGAGTGCAGTGTAGTGTAGTGTAGTGTGTAGTGTAGTGTGTAGTGTAGAGTGCGGTGTAGAGTGTAATGTAGTGTGTAGTGTAGAGTGTAGTGTAGAGTGTAGTGTAGTGTGTAGTGTAGAGTGTAGTGTAGTGTGTAGTGTAGTGTAGTGTGTAGTGTAGAGTGCAGTGTAGAGTAGTGTAGTGTGTAGTGTAGAGTGTAGTGTAGAGTGCAGTGTAGTGTGTAGTGTAGTGTAGTGTGTAGTGTAGAGTGCAGTGTAGTGTAGTGTGCAGTGTAGTGTGCAGTATAGAGTGTAGTGTAGAGTGCGGTGTAGAGTGCGGTGTAGAGTGCAGTGTAGTGTAGAGTGCAGTGTAGTGTAGTGTAGAGTGCGGTGTAGAGTGCGGTGTAGTGTGCGGTGTAGTGTGCGGTGTAGAGTGCGGTGTAGTGTGTAGTGTAGTGTAGAGTGCAGTGTAGTGTAGTGTATTGTAGCGTGCAATGTAGAGTGCAGTGTAGAGTGTAGTGTAGTGTGTAGTGTAGTGTGTAGTGTAGTGTAGTGTGTAGTGTAGAGTGTAGTGTAGTGTGCGGTGTAGAGTGCAGTGTAGTGTAGTGTAGTGTAGTGTAGTGTAGCGTGCAATGTAGAGTGCAGTGTAGAGTGCGGTGTAGTGTGCAGTGTAGCGTGCAGTGTAGAGTGCAGTGTAGAGTGTAGTGTAGTGTGTGGTGTACTGTGCGGTGTAGAGTGCGGTGTAGTGTGCGGTGTAGAGTGCGGTGTAGAGTCTAGTGTAGTGTGCGGTGTAGAGTGCGGTGTAGAGTGCAGTGTAGTGTAGTGTAGTGTGTAGTGTAGTGTAGTGTGTAGTGTAGTGTAGTGTGCGGTGTAGAGTGCAGTGTAGTGTAGTGTACTGTAGTGTAGTGTAGTGTGCGGTGTAGCGTGCGGTGTAGCGTGCGGTGTAGTGTGCGGTGTAGAGTGCGGTGTAGTGTGCGGTGTAGAGTCTAGTGTAGTGTGCGGTGTAGAGTGCGGTGTAGAGTGCAGTGTAGTGTAGTGTAGTGTGCAGTGTAGTGTGCAGTGTAGTGTGCAGTGTAGTGTAGTGTGCGGTGTAGAGTGCGGTGTAGAGTGCGGTGTAGAGTGCAGTGTAGTGTGAAGTGTGGTGTAGAGTGCGGTGTAGTGTAGAGTGTGGTGTAGAGTGCGGTGTAGAGTGCAGAGTAGTGTGTGGTGTAGAGTGCGGTGTAGAGTGCGGTGTAGAGTGCGGTGTAGAGTGCAGTGTAGTGTGTAGTGCAGTGTAGAGTGCAGTGTAGTGTAGTGTAGAGTGCGGTGTTGTGTGTAGTGTAGTGTGTAGTGTAGTGTAGAGTGCGGTGTAGAGTGCGGTGTAGAGTGCGGTATAGAGTGCGGTGTAGTGTGTAGTGTAGTGTAGTGTAGTGTGTAGTGTAGTGTGTAGTGTAGTGTAGTGTGCAGTGTAGCGTGCAGTGTAGAGTGCGGTGTAGAGTGTTGTGTAGAGTGCGGTGTAGAGTGTAGTGTAGTGTAGTGTAGAGTGTGGTGTAGAGTGCGGTGTAGTGTGTGGTGTAGAGTGCGGTGTAGAGTGCGGTGTAGTGTGTAGTGTAGAGTGTAGTGTAGTGTGTAGTGTGGTGTAGAGTGTAGTGTAGAGTGCAGTGTAGTGTGTAGTGTAGTGTAGTGTGCGGTGTAGAGTGCGGTGTAGAGTGCAGTGTATTGTGTAGTGTAGAGTGCGGTGTAGAGTGCGGTGTACTGTGTAGTGTAGTGTAGTGTAGTGTGCAGTGTAGTGTGTAGTGTAGAGTGTAGTGTAGTGTGTAGTGTAGTGTAGTGTGCGGTGTAGAGTGCAGTGTAGTGTAGTGTACTGTAGTGTAGTGTAGTGTGCGGTGTAGCGTGCGGTGTAGCGTGCGGTGTAGAGTGCGGTGTAGTGTGCGGTGTAGAGTCTAGTGTAGTGTGCGGTGTAGAGTGCGGTGTAGAGTGCAGTGTAGTGTAGTGTAGTGTGCAGTGTAGTGTGCAGTGTAGTGTGCAGTGTAGTGTAGTGTGCGGTGTAGAGTGCGGTGTAGAGTGCGGTGTAGAGTGCAGTGTAGTGTGAAGTGTGGTGTAGAGTGCGGTGTAGTGTAGAGTGTGGTGTAGAGTGCGGTGTAGAGTGCAGAGTAGTGTGTGGTGTAGAGTGCGGTGTAGAGTGCGGTGTAGAGTGCGGTGTAGAGTGCAGTGTAGTGTGTAGTGCAGTGTAGAGTGCAGTGTAGTGTAGTGTAGAGTGCGGTGTTGTGTGTAGTGTAGTGTGTAGTGTAGTGTAGAGTGCGGTGTAGAGTGCGGTGTAGAGTGCGGTATAGAGTGCGGTGTAGTGTGTAGTGTAGTGTAGTGTAGTGTGTAGTGTAGTGTGTAGTGTAGTGTAGTGTGCAGTGTAGCGTGCAGTGTAGAGTGCGGTGTAGAGTGTTGTGTAGAGTGCGGTGTAGAGTGTAGTGTAGTGTAGTGTAGAGTGTGGTGTAGAGTGCGGTGTAGTGTGTGGTGTAGAGTGCGGTGTAGAGTGCGGTGTAGTGTGTAGTGTAGAGTGTAGTGTAGTGTGTAGTGTGGTGTAGAGTGTAGTGTAGAGTGCAGTGTAGTGTGTAGTGTAGTGTAGTGTGCGGTGTAGAGTGCGGTGTAGAGTGCAGTGTATTGTGTAGTGTAGAGTGCGGTGTAGAGTGCGGTGTACTGTGTAGTGTAGTGTAGTGTAGTGTGCAGTGTAGTGTGTAGTGTAGAGTGTAGTGTAGTGTGTAGTGTAGTGTAGAGTGCGGCGTAGAGTGCGGTGTAGAGTGTAGTGTAGTGTAGTGTGTAGTGTAGTGTAGAGTGCGGTGTAGAGTGCAGTGTAGTGTGTGGTGTAGAGTGCGGTGTAGAGTGCGGTGTAGAGTGCAGTGTAGTGTGTAGTGTAGAGTGCGGTGTAGAGTGCGGTGTAGTGTGTAGTGTAGTGTAGTGTGCAGTGTAGCGTGCAGTGTAGAGTGTAGTGTAGAGTGCGGTGTAGAGTGTAGTGTAGTGTAGTGTAGAGTGTAGTGTAGAGTGCGGTGTACAGTGCGGTGTAGAGTGTAGTGTAGTGTAGAGTGTAGTGTAGAGTGCGGTGTAGAGTGCGGTGTAGTGTGTGGTGTAGAGTGCGGTGTAGTGTGTAGTGTAGTGTAGTGTAGTGTGTAGTGTAGTGTGTAGTGTAGTGTAGTGTGCAGTGTAGCGTGCAGTGTAGAGTGCGGTGTAGAGTGTAGTGTAGTGTAGTGTAGAGTGTGGTGTAGAGTGCGGTGTAGTGTGTGGTGTAGAGTGCGGTGTAGAGTGCGGTGTAGTGTGTAGTGTAGAGTGTAGTGTAGTGTGTAGTGTGGTGTAGAGTGTAGTGTAGAGTGCAGTGTAGTGTGTAGTGTAGTGTAGTGTGCGGTGTAGAGTGCGGTGTAGAGTGCAGTGTATTGTGTAGTGTAGAGTGCGGTGTAGAGTGCGGTGTACTGTGTAGTGTAGTGTAGTGTAGTGTGCAGTGTAGTGTGTAGTGTAGAGTGTAGTGTAGTGTGTAGTGTAGTGTAGTGTGCGGTGTAGAGTGCAGTGTAGTGTAGTGTACTGTAGTGTAGTGTAGTGTGCGGTGTAGCGTGCGGTGTAGCGTGCGGTGTAGAGTGCGGTGTAGTGTGCGGTGTAGAGTCTAGTGTAGTGTGCGGTGTAGAGTGCAGTGTAGAGTGCAGTGTAGTGTAGTGTAGTGTGCAGTGTAGTGTGCAGTGTAGTGTGCAGTGTAGTGTAGTGTGCGGTGTAGAGTGCGGTGTAGAGTGCGGTGTAGAGTGCAGTGTAGTGTGAAGTGTGGTGTAGAGTGCGGTGTAGTGTAGAGTGTGGTGTAGAGTGCGGTGTAGAGTGCAGAGTAGTGTGTGGTGTAGAGTGCGGTGTAGAGTGCGGTGTAGAGTGCGGTGTAGAGTGCAGTGTAGTGTGTAGTGCAGTGTAGAGTGCAGTGTAGTGTAGTGTAGAGTGCGGTGTTGTGTGTAGTGTAGTGTGTAGTGTAGTGTAGAGTGCGGTGTAGAGTGCGGTGTAGAGTGCGGTATAGAGTGCGGTGTAGTGTGTAGTGTAGTGTAGTGTAGTGTGTAGTGTAGTGTGTAGTGTAGTGTAGTGTGCAGTGTAGCGTGCAGTGTAGAGTGCGGTGTAGAGTGTTGTGTAGAGTGCGGTGTAGAGTGTAGTGTAGTGTAGTGTAGAGTGTGGTGTAGAGTGCGGTGTAGTGTGTGGTGTAGAGTGCGGTGTAGAGTGCGGTGTAGTGTGTAGTGTAGAGTGTAGTGTAGTGTGTAGTGTGGTGTAGAGTGTAGTGTAGAGTGCAGTGTAGTGTGTAGTGTAGTGTAGTGTGCGGTGTAGAGTGCGGTGTAGAGTGCAGTGTATTGTGTAGTGTAGAGTGCGGTGTAGAGTGCGGTGTACTGTGTAGTGTAGTGTAGTGTAGTGTGCAGTGTAGTGTGTAGTGTAGAGTGTAGTGTAGTGTGTAGTGTAGTGTAGAGTGCGGCGTAGAGTGCGGTGTAGAGTGTAGTGTAGTGTAGTGTGTAGTGTAGTGTAGAGTGCGGTGTAGAGTGCAGTGTAGTGTGCAGTGTAGAGTGCGGTGTAGAGTGCGGTGTAGAGTGCAGTGTAGAGTGTTGTGTAGAGTGCGGTGTAGAGTGCGGTGTAGTGTGTAGTGTAGTGTAGTGTGCAGTGTAGCGTGCAGTGTAGAGTGTAGTGTAGAGTGCGGTGTAGAGTGTAGTGTAGTGTAGTGTAGAGTGTAGTGTAGAGTGCGGTGTACAGTGCGGTGTAGAGTGTAGTGTAGTGTAGAGTGTAGTGTAGAGTGCGGTGTAGAGTGCGGTGTAGTGTGTGGTGTAGAGTGCGGTGTAGAGTGCGGTGTAGTGTGTAGTGTAGTGTAGTGTAGTGTAGAGTGTAGTGTAGTGTGTAGTGTAGAGTGCGGTGTAGAGTGCGGTGTAGTGTGTAGTGTAGTGTGTAGTGTAGTGTGCAGTGTAGAGTGCAGTGTAGAGTGCAGTGTAGTGTGTAGTGTAGTGTAGTGTAGTGTAGAGTGTAGTGTAGTGTAGTGTGTAGTATAGTGTGTAGTGTAGTGTGTAGTGTAGAGTGTAGTGTAGTGTGTAGTGTAGTGTATAGTGTAGAGTGTAGTGTAGAGTGCGGTGTAGTGTAGAGTGCGGTGTAGTGTGTAGTGTAGTGTGTAGTGTCGTGTGCAGTGTAGAGTGCAGTGTAGAGTGCAGTGTAGTGTGTAGTGTAGTGTAGTGTAGAGTGTAGTGTAATGTGTAGTATAGTGTGTAGTGTAGTGTGCAGTGTAGAGTGTAGTGTAGTGTGTAGTATAGTGTGTAGTGTAGAGTGTAGTGTAGAGTGCCGTGTAGTGTAGAGTGCGGTGTAGAGTGCAGTGTAGTGTAGAGTGCAGTGTAGTGTGTTGTGTAGTGTAGAATGTAGTGTAGAGTGCGGTGTAGAGTGCGGTGTAGTGTAGTGTGTAGTGTATTGTAGTGTATTGTAGTGTACGGTGTAGAGTGCGGTGTAGAGTGCAGTGTAGAGTGCAGTGTAGTGTAGTGTGTAGTGTAGTGTGTAGTGTAGTGCAGAGTGTAGTGTAGAGTGTGGTGTAGAGTGTAGTGTGTAGTGTAGTGTAGTGTAGTGTAGTGTAGTGTGTAGTGTAGTGCAGAGTGTAGTGTAGAGTGTGGTGTAGAGTGCAGTGTAGTGTAGTGTGTAGTGTAGTGTAGTGTAGTGTAGTGTAGTGTGTAGTGTAGTGTAGTGTGCTGTGTAGAGTACGGTGTAGAGTGCAGTGTAGTGTAGTGTGTAGTGTAGTGTAGAGTGTAGTGTAGCGTGTGGTGTAGAGTCAAGTGTAGTGTGAAGTGTAGTGTAGTGTGTAGTGTACAGTGCGGTGTAGAGTGCAGTGTAGAGTGTAGTGTAGTGTGTAGTGTAGTGTGCAATGTAGTGTGTAGTGTAGAGTGCGGTGTAGAGTGTAGTGTGTAGTGTAGTGTAGAGTGTAGTGTGTAGTGTAGTGTGCAGTGTAGTGTGCAGTGTAGTGTAGTGTGTAGTGTAGTGTAGAGTGTAGTGTAGAGTGCAGTGTAGTGTGTAGTGTAGAGTGCAGTGTAGAGTGCAGTGTAGTGTAGTGTGTACTGTAGAGTGCAGTGTAGAGTGCAGTGTAGTGTAGTGTAGTGTGTAGTGTAGTGTGTAGTGTAGAGTGCAGTGTAGAGTGCAGTGTAGTGTAGTGTGTAGTGTAGTGTAGAGTGTAGTGTAGAGTGGGGTGTAGAGTGCAGTGTAGTGTGTAGTGTAGAGTGTAGTGTAGTGTGCGGTGTAGAGTGCAGTGCAGAGTGTAGTGTAGTGTAGAGTGTAGTGTAGAGTGTAGTGTAGAGTGCAGTGTAGTGTGTAGTGTAGAGTGCAGTGTAGAGTGCAATGTAGTGTAGTGAAGTGTAGTGTGTAGTGTAGTGTAGAGTGTAGTGTAGTGTGTAGTATAGTGTGTAGTGTAGAGTGCAGTGTAGTGTAGTGCAGTGTAGTGTGCGGTGTAGAGTGCGGTGTAGAGTGCAGTGTAGAGTGTAGTGTAGAGTGCAGTGTAGCGTGTAGTGTAGAGTGCAGTGTAGTGTGTAATGTAGTGTAGTGTAGAGTGTAGTGTGTAGTGTAGTGTAGTGTGCGGTGTAGAGTGCAGTGTAGTGTGTAATGTAGTGTAGTGTGCGGTGTAGAGTGCAGTGTAGAGTGCAGTGTAGTGTGTAATGTAGTGTAGTGTAGAGTATAGTGTGTAGTGTAGTGTAGTGTGCGGTGTAGAGTGCAGTGTAGTGTGTAATGTAGTGTGTAGTGTAGTGTAGTGTGCGGTGTAGAGTGCAGTGTAGTGTGTAATGTAGTGTGTAGTGTAGTGTAGTGTGCGGTGTAGAGTGCAGTGTAGAGTGTAGTGTAGAGTGTAGAGTGTAGTGTAGTGTGTAGTGTAGTGTGCGGTGTAGTGTGCAGTGTAGAGTGTAGTGTAGAGTGTGGTGTAGTGTGCGGTGTAGTGTGCAGTGTAGAGTGTAGTGTAGTGTGCGGTGTAGTGTGCGGTGTAGTGTGCGGTGTAGAGTGTAGTGTAGAGTGTGGTGTAGTGTGCGGTGTAGTGTGCAGTGTAGAGTGTAGTGTAGAGTGTAGTGTAGTGTGCGGTGTAGAGTGCAGTGTAGAGTGTAGTGTAGAGTGCAGTGTAGAGTGCAGTGTAGAGTGTAGTGTAGTGTGTGGTGTAGTGTGCAGTGTAGAGTGTAGTGTAGAGTGTAGTGTAGTGTGCGGTGTAGTGTGCAGTGTAGAGTGTAGTGTAGTGTGCAGTGTAGAGTGCAGTGTAGTGTGTAATGTAGTGTGTAGTGTAGTGTAGTGTGCGGTGTAGAGTGCAGTGTAGAGTGTAGTGTAGTGTAGTGTGCGGTGTAGAGTGCAGTGTAGAGTGTAGTGTAGTGTAGTGTAGTGTAGAGTGCGGTGTAGTGTGCGGTGTAGAGTGTAGTGTAGAGTGTAGTGTAGTGTGTAGTGTAGTGTGCGGTGTAGTGTGCAGTGTAGAGTGTAGTGTAGAGTGTAGTGTAGTGTGCGGTGTAGTGTGCAGTGTAGAGTGTAGTGTAGTGTGCGGTGTAGTGTGCGGTGTAGTGTGCAGTGTAGTGTGTAGTGTAGAGTGTAGTGTAGTGTGCGGTGTAGAGTGCAGTGTACAGTGTAGTGTAGAGTGTAGTGTAGTGTGCGGTGTAGAGTGCAGTGTAGAGTGTAGTGTAGAGTGCAGTGTAGTGTGTAATGTAGTGCGTAGTGTAGTGTAGTGTGCGGTGTAGAGTGTAGTGTAGTGTGTAGTATAGTGTGTAGTGTAGAGTGCAGTGTAGTGTAGTGCAGTGTAGTGTGCGGTGTAGAGTGCGGTGTAGAGTGCAGTGTAGAGTGTAGTGTAGAGTGCAGTGTAGCGTGTAGTGTAGAGTGCAGTGTAGTGTGTAATGTAGTGTAGTGTAGAGTGTAGTGTGTAGTGTAGTGTAGTGTGCGGTGTAGAGTGCAGTGTAGTGTGTAATGTAGTGTAGTGTGCGGTGTAGAGTGCAGTGTAGAGTGCAGTGTAGTGTGTAATGTAGTGTAGTGTAGAGTATAGTGTGTAGTGTAGTGTAGTGTGCGGTGTAGAGTGCAGTGTAGTGTGTAATGTAGTGTGTAGTGTAGTGTAGTGTGCGGTGTAGAGTGCAGTGTAGAGTGCAGTGTAGAGTGCAGTGTAGTGTGTAATGTAGTGTGTAGTGTAGTGTAGTGTGCGGTGTAGAGTGCAGTGTAGAGTGTAGTGTAGAGTGCAGTGTAGAGTGCAGTTTAGTGTGTAATGTAGTGTGTAGTGTAGTGTAGTGTGCGGTGTAGAGTGCAGTGTAGAGTGTAGTGTAGAGTGCAGTGTAGAGTGCAGTGTAGAGTGTAGTGTAGTGTGTAGTGTAGTGTGCGGTGTAGTGTGCAGTGTAGAGTGTAGTGTAGAGTGTAGTGTAGTGTGCGGTGTAGTGTGCAGTGTAGAGTGTAGTGTAGTGTGCGGTGTAGTGTGCGGTGTAGTGTGCAGTGTAGAGTGTAGTGTAGAGTGTAGTGTAGTGTGCGGTGTAGTGTGCAGTGTAGAGTGTAGTGTAGAGTGCAGTGTAGAGTGCAGTGTAGAGTGTAGTGTAGTGTGCGGTGTAGTGTGCGGTGTAGTGTGCAGTGTAGAGTGTAGTGTAGAGTGTAGTGTAGTGTGCGGTGTAGTGTGAAGTGTAGAGTGTAGTGTAGAGTGCAGTGTAGAGTGCAGTGTAGAGTGTAGTGTAGTGTGCGGTGTAGTGTGCAGTGTAGAGTGTAGTGTAGAGTGTAGTGTAGTGTGCGGTGTAGTGTGCAGTGTAGAGTGTAGTGTAGTGTGCAGTGTAGAGTGCAGTGTAGTGGGTAATGTAGTGTGTAGTGTAGTGTAGTGTGCGGTGTAGAGTGCAGTGTAGAGTGTAGTGTAGTGTAGTGTAGTGTAGTGTAGAGTGCGGTGTAGTGTGCAGTGTAGAGTGTAGTGTAGAGTGTAGTGTAGTGTGTAGTGTAGTGTGCGGTGTAGTGTGCAGTGTAGAGTGTAGTGTAGAGTGTGGTGTAGTGTGCGGTGTAGTGTGCAGTGTAGAGTGTAGTGTAGTGTGCGGTGTAGTGTGCGGTGTAGTGTGCAGTGTAGTGTGTAGTGTAGAGTGTAGTGTAGAGTGTAGTGTAGTGTGCGGTGTAGAGTGCAGTGTACAGTGTAGTGTAGAGTGTAGTGTAGTGTGCGGTGTAGAGTGCAGTGTAGAGTGTAGTGTAGAGTGCAGTGTAGTGTGTAATGTAGTGCGTAGTGTAGTGTAGTGTGCGGTGTAGAGTGTAGTGTAGAGTGTAGTGTAGTGTGCGGTGTAGAGTGCAGTGTAGAGTGTGGTGTAGAGTGCAGTGTAGTGTAGTGTGCGGTGTAGAGTGCAGTGTAGAGTGCAGTGTAGAGTAGTGTAGAGTGCAGTGTAGTGTGTAATGTAGTGTGTAGTGTAGTGTAGAGTGTAGTGTAGAGTGTAGTGTAGAGTGCAGTGTAGTGTGTAGTGTAGAGTGCAGTGTAGAGTGCAGTGTAGTGTAGTGTAGTGTAGTGTGTAGTGTAGTGTAGAGTGTAGTGTAGAGTGCAGTGTAGTGTGCGGTGTAGAGTGCGGTGTAGAGTGCAGTGTAGAGTGTAGTGTAGAGTGCAGTGTAGCGTGTAGTGTAGAGTGCAGAGTAGTGTGTAATGTAGTGTAGTGTAGAGTGTAGTGTGTAGTGTAGTGTAGTTTGCGGTGTAGAGTGCAGTGTAGTGTGTAATGTAGTGTAGTGTGCGGTGTAGAGTGCAGTGTAGAGTGCAGTGTAGTGTAGTGTAGAGTATAGTGTGTAGTGTAGTGTAGTGTGCGGTGTAGAGTGCAGTGTAGTGTGTAATGTAGTGTGTAGTGTAGTGTAGTGTGCGGTGTAGAGTGCAGTGTAGAGTGCAGTGTAGAGTGCAGTGTAGTGTGTAATGTAGAGTGTAGTGTAGTGTGCAGTGTAGTGTGTAGTGTAGTGTGCGGTGTAGAGTGCAGTGTAGTGTGCAGTGTAGAGTGCAGTGTAGAGTGTAGTGTAGAGTGTGGTGTAGTGTGCGGTGTAGAGTGTGGTGTAGTGTGCGGTGTAGTGTGCAGTGTAGTGTGTAGTGTAGAGTGCAGTGTAGAGTGCAGTGTAGTGTGCAGTGTAGAGTGCAGTGTAGAGTGTAGTGTAGAGTGTAGTGTAGTGTGCGGTGTAGAGTGCAGTGTACAGTGTAGTGTAGAGTGTAGTGTAGTGTGCGGTGTAGAGTGCAGTGTAGAGTGTAGTGTAGAGTGCAGTGTAGTGTGTAATGTAGTGCGTAGTGTAGTGTAGTGTGCGGTGTAGAGTGTAGTGTAGAGTGTAGTGTAGTGTGCGGTGTAGAGTGCGGTGTAGAGTGCAGTGTAGAGTGTAGTGTAGAGTGCGGTGTAGAGTGTGGTGTAGAGTGCAGTGTAGTGTAGTGTGCGGTGTAGAGTGCAGTGTAGAGTAGTGTAGAGTGCAGTGTAGTGTGTAATGTAGTGTGTAGTGTAGTGTAGTGTGCGGTGTAGAGTGCAGTGTAGAGTGTAGTGTAGAGTGTAGTGTAGTGTGCGGTGTAGAGTGCGGTGTAGAGTGCAGGGTAGAGTGTAGTGTAGAGTGCAGTGTAGAGTGCAGTGTAGAGTGTAGTGTAGTGTGTAGTGTAGTGTGTAGTGTAGAGTGTAGTGTGTAGTGTAGTGTAGAGTGTAGTGTAGTCTAGTGTGTAGTATAGTGTGTAGTGTAGAGTGTAGTGTAGAGTGTAGTGTAGAGTGTAGTGTAGTCTAGTGTAGTGTGTAGTGTAGTGTAGAGTGTAGTGTAGAGTGTGGTGTAGAGTGCAGTGTAGTGTGTAGTGTAGAGTGCAGTGTAGAGTGCAGTGTAGTGTAGTGTAGTGTGTAGTGTAGTGTAGAGTGTAGTGTAGAGTGCAGTGTAGAGTGTAGTGTAGAGTGTAGTGTAGTGTGTAGTGTAGAGTGTAGTGTGTAGTGTAGTGTAGTGTAGAGTGTAGTGTAGTCTAGTGTGTAGTATAGTGTGTAGTGTGTAGTGTATTATAGAGTGTAGTGTAGAGTGTAGTGTAGTCTAGTGTAGTGTGTAGTGTAGTGAAGAGTGTAGTGTAGAGTGTGGTGTAGAGTGCAGTGTAGTGTGTAGTGTAGAGTGCAGTGTAGAGTGCAGTGTAGTGTAGTGTAGTGTGTAGTGTAGTGTAGAGTGCAGTGTAGAGTGTAGTGTAGAGTGCAGTGTAGAGTGTAGTGTAGAGTGCAGTGTAGTGTGTAGTGTAGTGTAGAGTGCAGTGTAGTGTGTAATGTAGTGTGTAGTGTAGTGTAGTGTGCGGTGTAGAGTGCAGTGTAGAGTGCAGTGTAGAGTGTAGTGTAGAGTGCAGTGTAGTGTGTAATGTAGTGTGTAGTGTAGTGTGCGGTGTAGTGTGCAGTGTAGAGTGTAGTGTAGAGTGCAGTGTAGAGTGTAGTGTAGTGTGCGGTGTAGAGTGCAGTGTAGAGTGTAGTGTAGAGTGTAGTGTAGTGTGTAGTGTAGTGTAGTGTGTAGTGTAGTGTGCGTTGTAGTGTGCAGTGTAGAGTGTAGTGTAGAGTGCAGTGTAGAGTGCGGTGTAGAGTGCGGTGTAGTGTGCGGTGTAGAGTGCAGTGTAGAGTGTAGTGTAGAGTGAAGTGTAGAGTGCAGTGTAGAGTGTAGTGTAGAGTGCAGTGTAGAGTGTAGTGTAGAGTGCGGTGTAGAGTGCGGTGTAGTGTGTAATGTAGTGTGCGGTGTAGAGTGCGGTGTAGTGTGCGGTGTAGTGTGCGGTGTAGTGTGCAGTGTAGAGTGTAGTGTAGAGTGTAGTGTAGTGTGCGGTGTAGAGTGCAGTGTAGAGTGCAGTGTAGAGTGTAGTGTAGTGTGCGGTGTAGAGTGCAGTGTAGAGTGTAGTGTAGTGTGCGGTGTAGAGTGCAGTGTAGAGTGTAGTGTAGAGTGCAGTGTAGAGTGCAGTGTAGAGTGTAGTGTAGAGTGCAGTGTAGACTGTGGTGTAGAGTGTGGTGTAGTGTGCGGTGTAGAGTGCGGTGTAGTGTGCGGTGTAGTGTAGAGTGTGGTGTAGTGTGCGGTGTAGAGTGCGGTGTAGTGTGCGGTGTAGTGTAGAGTGTGGTGTAGTGTGCGGTGTAGAGTGCGGTGTAGCGACTCTCTGTCGAGCTACACATGCTACTTCTGAGATGCCAGTGATGCCAGTGATCCTGACCCCTTCTGCTCCTCCTCGCTGCCTGACCCATCCTGATGCCCTACTTCTGGTTGGAGTTCTCATCGGTTGAGTTCGCTCGCTGCTGCTGGGGGTGGCCCCATATGGACTGCCTGAAGAACTGTTTGGATTGCTGGGGATGGTGCCACCTGGGGGCTGTGGAGATGGCTTGGGGATCACATATGGGGAGCTGTACTGTAATGGCTTGGGACTGCGACTGCTGTAGTGGCTTTGGGGCTGCAGTTGCCACGAGCAGCTTCGTACTCAGGACTCCATCAGTGGACAGTGGATAGATTTTAACCAGCCGGACCTCTTGCAAATACTGTGATGAATTTATTGGTTGCACAATTGCACTATTTGTCCATATAGTACACAATAGAAGGGATTTATTTATAATTGCACTATCCGTTGCACCCAGATGAGGATGGGTTCCCTTTTGAGCCTGGTTCCTCTCAAGGTTTCTTCCTCATATCATCTCGGGGAGTTTTTCCTTGCCACCGTCGCCACTGGCTTGCTCATCAGGGATAAATTCACAGTGATAAATTTAAATATTTACAATATATTTTTGTGAATCCATTTATTTCTGTAAAGCTGCTTTGTGACAATGTCCATTGTTAAAAGCGCTATACAAATAAAATTGAATTGAATTGAATTGAATAGTGTGCGGTGTAGAGTGCGGTGTAGAGTGCAGTGTAGAGTGTAGTGTAGAGTGCGGTGTAGAGTGTAGTGTAGAGTGTAGTGTGCGGTGTAGAGTGTAGTGTAGTGTAGTGTCCGGTGTAGAGTGCAGTGTAGAGTGCAGTGTAGAGTAGTGTAGAGTGCAGTGTACTGTCTAATGTAGTGTGTAGTGTAGTGTAGTGTGCGGTGTAGAGTGCAGTGTAGAGTGTAGTGTAGAGTGCAGTGTAGAGTGTAGTGTAGAGTGCAGTGTAGTGTGTAATGTAGTGTGTAGTGTAGTGTAGTGTGCGGTGTAGAGTGCAGTGTAGAGTGTAGTGTAGAGTGTAGTGTAGAGTGTAGTGTAGTGTGCGGTGTAGAGTGCGGTGTAGAGTGCAGTGTAGAGTGTAGTGTAGAGTGTAGTGTAGAGTGCAGTGTAGTGTAGTGTAGAGTGTAGTGTAGAGTGTAGTGTAGAGTGCAGTGTAGAGTGCGGTGTAGTGTAGTGTAGAGTGTAGTGTAGTCTAGTGTGTAATATAGTGTGTAGTGTAGAGTGTAGTGTAGTGTGCGGTGTAGAGTGCGGTGTAGAGTGTAGTGTAGAGTGTAGTGTAGTGTGCGGTGTAGAGTGCGGTGTAGAGTGCAGTGTAGAGTGTAGTGTAGAGTGCAGTGTAGTGTAGAGTGTAGTGTAGAGTGCGGTGTAGTGTAGTGTAGAGTGTAGTGTAGTCTAGTGTGTAGTATAGTGTGTAGTGTAGAGTGTAGTGTAGAGTGTAGTGTAGTCTAGTGTGTAGTGTAGAGTGTAGTGTAGTGTGCGGTGTAGAGTAGTGTAAAGTGCAGTGTAGTGTGTAATGTAGTGTGTAGTGTAGTGTAGTGTGCGGTGTAGAGTGCAGTGTAGAGTGTAGTGTAGAGTGTAGTGTAGAGTGCAGTGTAGTGTAGTGTAGAGTGTAGTGTAGTCTAGTGTGTAGAATAGTGTGTAGTGTAGAGTGTAGTGTAGAGTGTAGTGTAGTCTAGTGTGTAGTATAGTGTGTAGTGTAGAGTGTAGTCTAGTGTGTAGTGTAGAGTGTAGTGTAGTGTGCGGTGTAGAGTGCAGTGTAGAGTGTAGTGTAGTGTAGTGTAGAGTTTAGTTTAGTCTAGTGTGTAGTATAGTGTGTAGTGTAGAGTGTAGTGTAGAGTGTAGTGTAGTGTAGTGTGTAGTGTAGTGTAGAGTGTAGTATAGTGTGTAGTGTAGTGTGTCGTATAGTGTGTAGTATAGTGTGTAGTGTAGTGTAGTGTGTAGTATAGTGTTGTGTGTAGTATAGTGTGTAGTGTAGTGTGTAGTATAGTGTGTAGTGTAGTGTAGTGTGTAGTGTAGTGTGTAGTGTAGTGTGTAGTATAGTGTGTAGTGTGTAGTGTAGTGTGTAGTATAGTGTGTAGTGTAGTGTGCAGTGTAGTGTGTAGTGTGTAGTGTAGTGTAGTGTGTAGTGTAGAGTGTAGTATAGTGTGTAGTGTAGTGTGTAGTATAGTGTGTAGTGTAGTGTAGTGTGTAGTATAGTGTGTAGTGTAGTGTGCAGTGTAGTGTGTAGTGTAGTGTAGAGTGTAGTATAGTGTGTAGTGTAGTGTGTAGTATAGTGTGTAGTGTAGAGTGTAGTGTAGAGTGCGGTGTAGTGTAGAGTGCGGTGTAGTGTGTAGTGTAGTGTGTAGTGTAGTGTGCAGTGTAGAGTGCAGTGTAGAGTGCAGTGTAGTGTGTAGTGTAGTGTAGTGTAGAGTGTAGTGTAGTGTGTAGTATAGTGTGTAGTGTACTGTGTAGTATAGTGTGTAGTGTAGTGTGCAGTGTAGAGTGTAGTGTAGTGTGTAGTATAGTGTGTAGTGTAGTGTGTAGTGTCGTGTGCAGTGTAGAGTGCAGTGTAGAGTGCAGTGTAGTGTGTAGTGTAGTGTAGTGTAGAGTGTAGTGTTGTGTAGTGTGTAGTATAGTGTGTAGTGTAGTGTGTAGTATAGTGTGTAGTGTAGTGTGCAGTGTAGAGTGTAGTGTAGTGTGTAGTATAGTGTGTAGTGTAGAGTGTAGTGTAGTGTAGAGTGTGGTGTAGAGTGCAGTGTAGTGTGTAGTGTAGAGTGCAGTGTAGAGTGCAGTGTAGTGTAGTGTAGAGTGTAGTGTAGAGTGCGGTGTAGTGTGCGGTGTAGAGTGCAGTGTAGAGTGTAGTGTAGAGTGCAGTGTAGTGTGTAGTGTAGTGTAGAGTGCAGTGTAGTGTGTAATGTAGTGTGTAGTGTAGTGTAGTGTGCGGTGTAGAGTGCAGTGTAGAGTGTAGTGTAGTCTAGTGTGTAGTGTAGTGTGTAATGTAGTGTGTAGTGTAGTGTGCAGTGTAGAGTGCAGTGTAGAGTGTAGTGTAGAGTGCAGTGTAGTGTGTAATGTAGTGTGTAGTGTAGTGTGCGGTGTAGTGTG
This sequence comes from Pangasianodon hypophthalmus, assembly GCF_027358585.1. Classification (NCBI taxonomy): domain Eukaryota; kingdom Metazoa; phylum Chordata; class Actinopteri; order Siluriformes; family Pangasiidae; genus Pangasianodon; species Pangasianodon hypophthalmus. The sequence continues at coordinate 20,972,799 of NC_069730.1, read as the reverse complement.
CAGTGTAGAGTGTAGTGTAGAGTGCAGTGTAGAGTGTAGTGTAGTGTGCGGTGTAGAGTGCAGTGTAGAGTGTAGTGTAGAGTGTAGTGTAGTGTGTAGTGTAGTGTGCGTTGTAGTGTGCAGTGTAGAGTGTAGTGTAGAGTGCAGTGTAGAGTGTGGTGTAGTGTGCGGTGTAGAGTGCAGTGTAGAGTGTAGTGTAAAGTGTAGTGTAATGTGCGGTGTAGAGTGCAGTGTAGAGTGTAGTGTAGAGTGCAGTGTAGTGTGTAATGTAGTGTGCGGTGTAGAGTGCGGTGTAGTGTGCGGTGTAGTGTGCAGTGTAGAGTGTAGTGTAGAGTGTGGTGTAGTGTGCGGTGTAGAGTGCAGTGTAGAGTGCAGTGTAGAGTGTAGTGTAGTGTGCGGTGTAGAGTGCAGTGTAGAGTGTAGTGTAGAGTGTGGTGTAGTGTGCGGTGTAGAGTGCAGTGTAGAGTGTAGTGTAGAGTGCAGTGTAGACTGTAGTGTAGAGTGTGGTGTAGTGTGCGGTGTAGAGTGCGGTGTAGTGTGCGGTGTAGTGTAGAGTGTGGTGTAGTGTGCGGTGTAGAGTGCGGTGTAGTGTGCGGTGTAGAGTGCGGTGTAGAGTGCAGTGTAGAGTGTAGTGTAGAGTGCGGTGTAGAGTGTAGTGTAGAGTGTAGTGTAGAGTGTAGTGTGTAGTGTGGTGTAGAGTGTAGTGTAGAGTGTAGTGTAGAGTGCAGTGTAGTGTAGTGTGCGGTGTAGAGTGCAGTGTAGAGTGCAGTGTAGAGTAGTGTAGAGTGCAGTGTAGTGTCTAATGTAGTGTGTAGTGTAGTGTAGTGTGCGGTGTAGAGTGCAGTGTAGAGTGTAGTGTAGAGTGCAGTGTAGAGTGTAGTGTAGAGTGCAGTGTAGTGTGTAATGTAGTGTGTAGTGTAGTGTAGTGTGCGGTGTAGAGTGCAGTGTAGAGTGTAGTGTAGTCTAGTGTGTAGTGTAGTGTGTAATGTAGTGTGTAGTGTAGTGTAGTGTGCGGTGTAGAGTGCAGTGTAGAGTGCAGTGTAGAGTGTAGTGTAGAGTGCAGTGTAGTGTGTAATGTAGTGTGTAGTGTAGTGTGCGGTGTAGTGTGCAGTGTAGAGTGTAGTGTAGAGTGCAGTGTAGAGTGTGGTGTATTGTGCGGTGTAGAGTGCAGTGTAGAGTGTAGTGTAGACTGTAGTGTAGTGTGTAGTGTAGTGTGCGTTGTAGTGTGCAGTGTAGAGTGTAGTGTAGAGTGCGGTGTAGAGTGCGGTGTAGTGTGCGGTGTAGAGTGCAGTGTAGAGTGTAGTGTAGAGTGTAGTGTAGTGTGCGGTGTAGAGTGTAGTGTAGAGTGTAGTGTAGAGTGTAGTGTAGAGTGCGGTGTAGAGTGTAGTGTAGTGTAGTGTAGTGTAGTGTGCGGTGTAGAGTGCAGTGTAGAGTGTAGTGTAGAGTGCAGTGTAGTGTGCGGTGTAGAGTGTAGTGTAGAGTGTAGTGTAGAGTGTAGTGTAGAGTGCGGTGTAGTGTGCGGTGTAGAGTGCAGTGTAGAGTGTAGTGTAGAGTGTAGTGTAGTGTGCGGTGTAGAGTGTAGTGTAGAGTGTAGTGTAGAGTGTAGTGTAGAGTGCGCTGTAGAGTGTAGTGTAGTGTAGTGTAGTGTAGTGTGCGGTGTAGAGTGCAGTGTAGAGTGTAGTGTAGAGTGCAGTGTAGAGTGCGGTGTAGTGTGCAGTGTAGAGTGTAGTGTAGAGTGCAGTGTAGAGTGTAGTGTAGAGTGCAGTGTAGTGTGTAATGTAGTGTGTAGTGTAGTGTAGTGTGCGGTGTAGAGTGCAGTGTAGAGTGTAGTGTAGAGTGTAGTGTAGAGTGTAGTGTAGAGTGTAGTGTAGTGTGTAGTGTAGTGTGCGGTGTAGAGTGCGGTGTAGAGTGCGGTGTAGTGTGCGGTGTAGAGTGCGGTGTAGAGTGCGGTGTAGAGTGTAGTGTAGAGTGTAGTGTAGAGTGCAGTGTAGTGTAGTGTAGAGTGTAGTGTAGAGTGCAGTGTAGAGTGCGGTGTAGTGTAGTGTAGAGTGTAGTGTAGTCTAGTGTGTAGTATAGTGTGTAGTGTAGAGTGTAGTGTAGAGTGTAGTGTAGTCTAGTGTGTAGTGTAGAATGTAGTGTAGTGTGCGGTGTAGAGTAGTGTAGAGTGCAGTGTAGTGTGTAATGTAGTGTGTAGTGTAGTGTAGTGTGCGGTGTAGAGTGCAGTGTAGAGTGTAGTGTAGAGTGTAGTGTAGAGTGCAGTGTAGTGTAGTGTAGAGTATAGTGTAGTCTAGTGTGTAGTATAGTGTGTAGTGTAGAGTGTAGTGTAGAGTGTAGTGTAGAGTGCAGTGTAGTGTAGTGTAGAGTGTAGTGTAGTCTAGTGTGTAGTATAGTGTGTAGTGTAGAGTGTAGTCTAGTGTGTAGTGTAGAGTGTAGTGTAGTGTGCGGTGTAGAGTGCAGTGTAGAGTGTAGTGTAGTGTAGAGTTTAGTTTAGTCTAGTGTGTAGTGTAGAGTGTAGTGTAGTGTGTAGTGTAGTGTAGAGTGTAGTATAGTGTGTAGTGTAGTGTGTCGTGTAGTGTGTAGTGTTGTGTGTAGTGTAGTGTGTAGTATAGTGTTGTGTGTAGTATAGTGTGTAGTGTAGTGTGTAGTATAGTGTGTAGTGTAGTGTAGTGTGTAGTATAGTGTGCAGTGTAGTGTGTAGTGTAGTGTGTAGTGTAGTGTGTAGTATAGTGTGTAGTGTAGTGTGCAGTGTAGTGTGTAGTGTGTAGTGTAGTGTAGTGTGTAGTGTAGTGTGTAGTGTAGTGTGCGGTGTAGTGTGCAGTGTAGAGTGTAGTGTAGAGTGCAGTGTAGAGTGTAGTGTAGTGTGCGGTGTAGAGTGCAGTGTAGAGTGTAGTGTAGAGTGTAGTGTAGTGTGTAGTGTAGTGTGCATTGTAGTGTGCAGAGTAGAGTGTAGTGTAGAGTGCAGTGTAGAGTGTGGTGTAGTGTGCGGTGTAGAGTGCAGTGTAGAGTGTAGTGTAAAGTGTAGTGTAATGTGCGGTGTAGAGTGCAGTGTAGAGTGTAGTGTAGAGTGCAGTGTAGTGTGTAATGTAGTGTGCGGTGTAGAGGGCGGTGTAGTGTGCGGTGTAGTGTGCAGTGTAGAGTGTAGTGTAGAGTGTGGTGTAGTGTGCGGTGTAGAGTGCAGTGTAGAGTGCAGTGTAGAGTGTAGTGTAGTGTGCGGTGTAGAGTGCAGTGTAGAGTGTAGTGTAGAGTGTGGTGTAGTGTGCGGTGTAGAGTGCAGTGTAGAGTGTAGTGTAGAGTGTGGTGTAGTGTGCGGTGTAGAGTGCGGTGTAGTGTGCGGTGTAGTGTAGAGTGTGGTGTAGTGTGCGGTGTAGAGTGCGGTGTAGAGTGCGGTGTAGAGTGCAGTGTAGAGTGTAGTGTAGAGTGCGGTGTAGAGTGTAGTGTAGAGTGTAGTGTAGAGTGCAGTGTAGAGTGTAGTGTAGAGTGCGGTGTAGAGTGTAGTGTAGAGTGCAGTGTAGTGTAGTGTGCGGTGTAGAGTGCAGTGTAGAGTGCAGTGTAGAGTAGTGTGGAGTGCAGTGTAGTGTCTAATGTAGTGTGTAGTGTAGTGTAGTGTGCGGTGTAGAGTGCAGTGTAGAGTGTAGTGTAGAGTGCAGTGTAGAGTGTAGTGTAGAGTGCAGTGTAGTGTGTAATGTAGTGTGTAGTGTAGTGTAGTGTGCGGTGTAGAGTGCAGTGTAGAGTGTAGTGTAGTCTAGTGTGTAGTGTAGTGTGTAATGTAGTGTGTAGTGTAGTGTAGTGTGCGGTGTAGAGTGCAGTGTAGAGTGCAGTGTAGAGTGTAGTGTAGAGTGCAGTGTAGTGTGTAATGTAGTGTGTAGTGTAGTGTGCGGTGTAGTGTGCAGTGTAGAGTGTAGTGTAGAGTGCAGTGTAGTGTGTAGTGTATTGTGCGGTGTAGAGTGCAGTGTAGAGTGTAGTGTAGACTGTAGTGTAGTGTGTAGTGTAGTGTGCGTTGTAGTGTGCAGTGTAGAGTGTAGTGTAGAGTGCAGTGTAGAGTGCGGTGTAGTGTGCGGTGTAGAGTGCAGTGTAGAGTGTAGTGTAGAGTGTAGTGTAGTGTGCGGTGTAGAGTGTAGTGTAGAGTGTAGTGTAGAGTGTAGTGTAGAGTGCGGTGTAGTGTGCGGTGTAGAGTGCAGTGTAGAGTGTAGTGTAGAGTGCAGTGTAGAGTGCGGTGTAGTGTGCAGTGTAGAGTGTAGTGTAGAGTGCAGTGTAGAGTGTAGTGTAGAGTGCAGTGTAGTGTGTAATGTAGTGTGTAGTGTAGTGTAGTGTGCGGTGTAGAGTGCAGTGTAGAGTGTAGTGTAGAGTGTAGTGTAGAGTGCAGTGTAGAGTGTAGTGTAGAGTGTAGTGTAGAGTGTAGTGTAGTGTGTAGTGTAGTGTGCGGTGTAGAGTGCGGTGTAGAGTGTAGTGTAGTGTGCGGTGTAGAGTGCGGTGTAGAGTGCAGTGTAGAGTGTAGTGTAGAGTGTAGTGTAGAGTGCAGTGTAGTGTAGTGTAGAGTGTAGTGTAGAGTGCAGTGTAGAGTGCGGTGTAGTGTAGTGTAGAGTGTAGTGTAGTCTAGTGTGTAGTATAGTGTGTAGTGTAGAGTGTAGTGTAGAGTGTAGTGTAGTCTAGTGTGTAGTGTAGAATGTAGTGTAGTGTGCGGTGTAGAGTAGTGTAGAGTGCAGTGTAGTGTGTAGTGTAGTGTGTAGTGTAGTGTAGTGTGCGGTGTAGAGTGCAGTGTAGAGTGTAGTGTAGAGTGTAGTGTAGAGTGCAGTGTAGTGTAGTGTAGAGTGTAGTGTAGTCTAGTGTGTAGTATAGTGTGTAGTGTAGAGTGTAGTGTAGAGTGTAGTGTAGAGTGCAGTGTAGTGTAGTGTAGAGTGTAGTGTAGTCTAGTGTGTAGTATAGTGTGTAGTGTAGAGTGTAGTCTAGTGTGTAGTGTAGAGTGTAGTGTAGTGTGCGGTGTAGAGTGCAGTGTAGAGTGTAGTGTAGTGTAGAGTTTAGTTTAGTCTAGTGTGTAGTGTAGAGTGTAGTGTAGTGTGTAGTGTAGTGTAGAGTGTAGTATAGTGTGTAGTGTAGTGTGTCGTATAGTGTGTAGTGTAGTGTAGTGTGTAGTATAGTGTTGTGTGTAGTGTAGTGTGTAGTATAGTGTTGTGTGTAGTATAGTGTGTAGTGTAGTGTGTAGTATAGTGTGTAGTGTAGTGTAGTGTGTAGTATAGTGTGCAGTGTAGTGTGTAGTGTAGTGTGTAGTGTAGTGTGTAGTATAGTGTGTAGTGTAGTGTACAGTGTAGTGTGTAGTGTGTAGTGTAGTGTAGTGTGTAGTGTAGTGTGTAGTATAGTGTGTAGTGTAGTGTAGTGTGTAGTATAGTGTGTAGTGTAGTGTGCAGTGTAGTGTGTAGTGTAGTGTAGAGTGTAGTATAGTGTGTAGTGTAGTGTGTAGTATAGTGTGTAGTGTAGTGTGCAGTGTAGAGTGCAGTGTAGAGTGCAGTGTAGTGTGTAGTGTAGTGTAGAGTGTAGTGTAGTGTAGTGTGTAGTATAGTGTGTAGTGTAGTGTGTAGTATAGTGTGTAGTGTAGTGTGCAGTGTAGTGTGTAGTGTGTAGTGTGTAGTGTAGTGTAGTGTGTAGTGTGTAGTATAGTGTGTAGTGTAGTGTAGTGTGTAGTATAGTGTGTAGTGTAGTGTGCAGTGTAGTGTGTAGTGTAGTGTAGAGTGTAGTATAGTGTGTAGTGTAGTGTGTAGTATAGTGTGTAGTGTAGTGTGCAGTGTAGAGTGCAGTGTAGAGTGCAGTGTAGTGTGTAGTGTAGTGTAGAGTGTAGTGTAGTGTAGTGTGTAGTATAGTGTGTAGTGTAGTGTGTAGTATAGTGTGTAGTGTAGTGTGCAGTGTAGAGTGTAGTGTAGTGTGTAGTATAGTGTGTAGTGTAGTGTGTAGTGTAGTGTGTAGTGTCGTGTGCAGTGTAGAGTGCAGTGTAGAGTGTAGTGTAGTGTAGTGTAGAGTGTAGTGTAGTGTAGTGTGTAGTATAGTGTGTAGTGTAGTGTGTAGTATAGTGTGTAGTGTAGTGTGTAGTGTAGTGTAGAGTGTAGTGTAGAGTGTGGTGTAGAGTGCAGTGTAGTGTGTAGTGTAGAGTGCAGTGTAGAGTGCAGTGTAGTGTAGTGTAGTGTGTAGTGTACTGTAGAGTGTAGTGTAGAGTGCAGTGTAGAGTGCAGTGTAGAGTGTAGTGTAGTGTGTAGTGTAGTGTAGAGTGCAGTGTAGTGTGTAATGTAGTGTGTAGTGTAGTGTAGTGTGCGGTGTAGAGGGCAGTGTAGAGTGTAGTGTAGTCTAGGGTGTAGTGTAGTGTGTAATGTAGTGTGTAGTGTAGTGTAGTGTGCGGTGTAGAGTGCAGTGTAGAGTGTAGTGTAGAGTGCAGTGTAGTGTGTAATGTAGTGTGTAGTGTAGTGTGCGGTGTAGTGTGCAGTGTAGAGTGTAGTGTAGAGTGCAGTGTAGAGTGTAGTGTAGTGTGCGGTGTAGAGTGCAGTGTAGAGTGTAGTGTAGAGTGTAGTGTAGTGTGTAATGTAGTGTGCGTTGTAGTGTGCAGTGTAGAGTGTAGTGTAGAGTGCAGTGTAGAGTGCGGTGTAGTGTGCGGTGTAGAGTGCAGTGTAGAGTGTAGTGTAGAGTGTAGTGTAGTGTGCGGTGTAGAGTGCAGTGTAGAGTGTAGTGTAGAGTGCAGTGTAGAGTGTAGTGTAGAGTGCAGTGTAGTGTGTAATGTAGTGTGCGGTGTAGAGTGCGGTGTAGTGTGCGGTGTAGTGTGCGGTGTAGTGTGCAGTGTAGAGTGTAGTGTAGAGTGTGGTGTAGTGTGCGGTGTAGAGTGCAGTGTAGAGTGCAGTGTAGAGTGTAGTGTAGTGTGCGGTGTAGAGTGCAGTGTAGAGTGTAGTGTAGAGTGTAGTGTAGTGTGCGGTGTAGAGTGCGGTGTAGAGTGTAGTGTAGAGTGCAGTGTAGAGTGCAGTGTAGAGTGTAGTGTAGAGTGCAGTGTAGACTGTAGTGTAGAGTGTGGTGTAGTGTGCGGTGTAGAGTGCGGTGTACTGTGCGGTGTAGTGTAGAGTGTGGTGTAGTGTGCGGTGTAGAGTGCGGTGTAGTGTGCGGTGTAGAGTGCGGTGTAGAGTGTGGTGTAGAGTGCGGTGTAGAGTGCAGTGTAGAGTGTAGTGTAGAGTGCGCTGTAGAGTGTAGTGTAGAGTGCAGTGTAGTGTAGTGTGCAGTGTAGAGTGCAGTGTAGAGTGCAGTGTAGAGTAGTGTAGAGTGCAGTGTAGTGTCTAATGTAGTGTGTAGTGTAGTGTAGTGTGCGGTGTAGAGTGCAGTGTAGAGTGTAGTGTAGAGTGCAGTGTAGAGTGCAGTGTAGTGTGTAATGTAGTGTGTAGTGTAGTGTAGTGTGCGGTGTAGAGTGCAGTGTAGAGTGTAGTGTAGAGTGTAGTGTAGAGTGCAGTGTAGAGTGTAGTGTAGAGTGTAGTGTAGAGTGTAGTGTAGTGTGTAGTGTAGTGTGCGGTGTAGAGTGCGGTGTAGAGTGTAGTGTAGAGTGTAGTGTAGTGTGCGGTGTAGAGTGCGGTGTAGAGTGTAGTGTAGAGTGCAGTGTAGTGTAGTGTAGAGTGTAGTGTAGAGTGCAGTGTAGAGTGCGGTGTAGTGTAGTGTAGAGTGTAGTGTAGTCTAGTGTGTAGTATAGTGTGTAGTGTAGAGTGCAGTGTAGAGTGTAGTGTAGTCTAGTGTGTAGTGTAGAGTGTAGTGTAGTGTGCGGTGTAGAGTAGTGTAGAGTGCAGTGTAGTGTGTAATGTAGTGTGTAGTGTAGTGTAGTGTGCGGTGTAGAGTGTAGTGTAGTGTAGTGTAGTGTAGAGTGTAGTGTAGTCTAGTGTGTAGTATAGTGTGTAGTGTAGAGTGCAGTGTAGTGTAGTGTAGAGTGTAGTGTAGTCTAGTGTGTAGTGTAGAGTGCAGTGTAGAGTGTAGTGTAGAGTGTAGTGTAGAGTGCAGTGTAGTGTAGTGTAGAGTGTAGTGTAGTCTAGTGTCTAGTATAGTGTGTAGTGTAGAGTGTAGTCTAGTGTGTAGTGTAGAGTGTAGTGTAGTGTGCGGTGTAGAGTGCAGTGTAGAGTGTAGTGTAGTGTAGTGTAGAGTTTAGTTTAGTCTAGTGTGTAGTGTAGAGTGTAGTGTAGTGTAGTGTAGTGTGTAGTGTAGTGTAGAGTGTAGTATAGTGTGTAGTGTAGTGTGTCGTATAGTGTGTAGTGTAGTGTGTAGTGTAGTGTGTAGTATAGTGTGTAGTGTAGTGTGTAGTGTAGTGTAGTGTGTAGTATAGTGTTGTGTGTAGTATAGTGTGTAGTGTAGTGTGTAGTATAGTGTGTAGTGTAGTGTAGTGTGTAGTATAGTGTGCAGTGTAGTGTGTAGTGTAGTGTGTAGTATAGTGTGTAGTGTGTAGTGTAGTGTGTAGTATAGTGTGTAGTGTAGTGTGCAGTGTAGTGTGTAGTGTGTAGTGTAGTGTAGTGTAGTGTGTAGTGTAGAGTGTAGTATAGTGTGTAGTGTAGTGTGTAGTATAGTGTGTAGTGTAGTGTAGTGTGTAGTATAGTGTGTAGTGTAGTGTGCAGTGTAGTGTGTAGTGTAGTGTAGAGTGTAGTATAGTGTGTAGTGTAGTGTGTAGTATAGTGTGTAGTGTAGAGTGTAGTGTAGAGTGCGGTGTAGTGTGTAGTGTAGTGTGTAGTGTAGTGTGCAGTGTAGAGTGCAGTGTAGTGTGTAGTGTAGTGTAGTGTAGAGTGTAGTGTAGTATAGTGTGTAGTGTAGTGTGTAGTATAGTGTGTAGTGTAGTGTGCAGTGTAGAGTGTAGTGTAGTGTGTAGTATAGTGTGTAGTGTAGTGTGTAGTGTCGTGTGCAGTGTCGTGTGCAGTGTAGAGTGCAGTGTAGTGTGTAGTGTAGTGTAGTGTAGAGTGTAGTGTAGTGTAGTGTGTAGTATAGTATGTAGTGTAGTGTGTAGTATAGTGTGTAGTGTAGTGTGCAGTTTAGAGTGTAGTGTAGTGTGTAGTATAGTGTGTAGTGTAGTGTGTAGTATAGTGTGTAGTGTAGTATAGTGTGTAGTGTAGTGTGTAGTATAGTGTGTAGTGTAGTGTAGTGTGTAGTATAGTGTGTAGTGTAGTGTGCAGTGTAGTTTGTAGTATAGTGTGCAGTGTAGTGTGTAGTGTAGTGTGTAGTATAGTGTGTAGTGTAGTGTGTAGTGTAGTGTAGTGTGTAGTGTAGAGTGTAGTGTAGAGTGCGGTGTACTGTAGAGTGCGGTGTAGTGTGTAGTGTAGTGTGTAGTGTCGTGTGCAGTGTAGAGTGCAGTGTAGTGTGTAGTGTAGTGTAGAGTGTAGTGTAGTCTAGTGTGTAGTATAGTGTGTAGTGTAGTGTGTAGTATAGTGTGTAGTGTAGAGTGCAGTGTAGAGTGTAGTGTAGTGTGTAGTATAGTGTGTAGTGTAGTGTGTAGTATAGTGTGTAGTGTAGTGTGCAGTGTAGTGTGTAGTGTAGTGTGTAGTGTAGTGTAGTGTGTAGTATAGTGTGTAGTATAGTGTGTAGTGTAGTGTAGAGTGTAATATAGTGTGTAGTGTAGTGTGTAGTATAGTGTGTAGTGTAGTGTGCAGTGTAGTGTGTAGTGTGTAGTGTAGTGTGTAGTGTAGAGTGTAGTATAGTGTGTAGTGTAGTGTAGTGTAGTGTGTAGTGTAGTATAGTGTGTAGTGTAGTGTAGTGTGTAGTGTAGTATAGTGTGTAGTGTAGTGTGCAGTGTAGTGTGTAGTGTGTAGTGTAGTGTAGTGTGTAGTGTAGTGTGTAGTGTAGTGTAGTGTGTAGTGTAGTATAGTGTGTAGTGTAGTGTAGTATAGTGTGTAGTGTAGTGTAGTGTGTAGTGTAGTGTAGTGTGTAGTGTAGTGTGTAGTGTGTAGTGTAGAGTGTAGTATAGTGTGTAGTGTAGTGTAGTGTAGTGTGTAGTATAGTGTGTAGTGTAGTGTGTAGTATAGTGTGTAGTGTAGTGTGCAGTGTAGTGTGTAGTGTAGTGTGTAGTGTAGAGTGTAGTATAGTGTGTAGTGTAGTGTAGTGTGTAGTGTAGTGTAGTGTGTAGTGTAGTGTAGTATAGTGTGTAGTGTAGTGTAGTGTGTAGTGTAGTATAGTGTGTAGTGTAGTGTGTAGTGTGTAGTGTAGTGTAGTGTGTAGTATAGTGTGTAGTGTAGTGTAGTGTGTAGTATAGTGTAGTGTGTAGTGTAGAGTGTAGTATAGTGTGTAGTGTAGTGTGTAGTGTGTAGTGTAGTGTAGAGTGTAGTGTAGTGTAGTGTGTAGTGTAGTGTGTAGTATAGTGTAGTGTGTAGTGTAGAGTGTAGTATAGTGTGTAGTGTAGTGTGTAGTGTGTAGTGTAGTGTAGTGTGTAGTGTAGTGTAGTGTAGTGTGTAGTGTGTAGTGTAGTGTAGTATAGTGTGTAGTGTAGTGTAGTGTGTAGTATAGTGTAGTGTGTAGTGTAGAGTGTAGTGTGTAGTGTAGTGTGTAGTGTAGTGTAGTGTGTAGTATAGTGTAGTGTGTAGTGTAGTGTGTAGTATAGTGTAGTGTGTAGTGTAGAGTGTAGTATAGTGTGTAGTGTAGTGTGTAGTGTAGTGTGTAGTATACTGTGTAGTGTAGTGTAGTGTAGTGTGTAGTGTGTAGTGTAGTGTAGTGTGTAGTATAGTGTGTAGTGTAGTGTAGTGTGTAGTGTAGAGTGTAGTATAGTGTGTAGTGTAGTGTAGTGTGTAGTGTGTAGTGTAGTGTAGTGTGTAGTATAGTGTGTAGTGTAGTGTGTAGTATAGTGTAGTGTGTAGTGTAGAGTGTAGTATAGTGTGTAGTGTAGTGTGTAGTGTGTAGTGTAGTGTAGTGTGTAGTATAGTGTAGTGTGTAGTGTAGTGTGTAGTATAGTGTAGTGTGTAGTGTAGAGTGTAGTATAGTGTGTAGTGTAGTGTGTAGTGTGTAGTGTAGTGTAGTGTGTAGTATAGTGTGTAGTGTAGTGTAGTGTAGTGTACAGTGTAGAGTATTTACAATTACAATCACTATAATTACAATCATTCTGTAGGCCACTAAAGCAAATATTTAATAACAAATTAAAATAATTATTGTAATGAATAAATTCATTATTGATTTCGGGGTGATGAGTTGTGTAGCATTGTGACCTTCCAGGGTTCCAGTCTGATCCTGAGCTCAAGGTTCTCCGCTTCCCTCTCACTGTCCAAAAACATAGTGTGTGTGTGTGTGTGTGTGTGATAGTTTTGTGAGCTGTGTTCTCTGGACAGATGCAGATGCATCTGAGAACGTTCCTGTATCCATGTTTCAGAACTTTTAGAACACAGAAGCACATTTTATTTACAATTTTCATAATAACTGTGCACTTTAAGAAAAAAAGATTCCTTAAGGGTTCTTTCCATAGTTCAGAAGTTCATCATTTCCTAACGAGGTTCTGCTTGGAACCTTTTCTGAATGTGAAGCACTGTTGCAGGGTTCCACCTGTGGGAAGAACGCTTTGGGGTTCTAGATTTAACCTTCTTTGCAGACAGTGCTCGTTAACGAGGTGGAGTTTTAGTAAAGGCGTTCTTCTTCTGCATCAACATTTCCAGCTTTTGAAGACGTCCTGAGGAAGTGAAGGGGCAATGAGCATCCAAGCTCAAAGTTCAGCTCTCGGAGAACCAGCATCTCCATTTCATCAACCCTGGATTCGGGTTTTGTGAAGATGTCTATGATGTAGGCAAAGTCTCCAACCTCTCAGACGTACATTTCTTCATACTTGGAGGCAAGCGACATTGCAGTGACTCCCACCAGCTGCAGTTTCCTTGGAGACACTCGTCGGACCTGGAGAAAGCGATCAATGATGGCCACGGTCACGTACAGAGTTTCCTGGAGCAGCTGGAACCTCGAGTGATGCACCTGAATGATCCAAGCGATCAGAAGAGCGCACACAAGCTCGTTGATCTCATAACCTTCCATGTATCTTGGTCAGCATCGCCTCTATCGATGTCCTCAATGGGACAGAGCTCGTCAGAAACGACCTGGAACAGCTCATCTTCCTCCTTCATGCAGAGATCAGCCTGACCTGGTGGAATGACTGGAGCAGAAAGGAGCACCTCTGGCACAACTGGAACGCGTTTAGGATGCACAGCAGCTGGCTGAGCTGCGACTTAACGCCCCTCGGTGTCTTTTCACTCAGGACAGCCCTCCTCACACCGACAACAACAGCCTCAGAACCGCCCCCAACTCCTGCTGGGTTCTCCGCAGTGTTTCCATGGCAACGTCTGTAAAATGCAGTCACTGGACTTTCAGCTCAAAAAGTTTGTGTTCTCTTCTCTCACTTTTTCCATTTAAGCGTTCAAGAACAAGAGAGATCCTAGTTTTATATGCTGTATTTATATGTTAATTAAACTTACTGAGAATTTGTTGAATTTGTACACACACACACACACACACACACTTTCAGCAAGAATTAAAGGATGATATATGATATGATAAATGATATAATTCTATAACTGTACACAGGTATGAGTTCTTTCATCACTGTGTTTGTGTTAGTTCCACACTGTTACAGTTCATCAGGTGTTAATGTGACACTTCATTAACATCAGCTTCATTTATATCAATATTAAATATTAACTTTCATTAAAAAAATTAATTTCACTTTAACTGAGATTAAATGAGGAATAAAACACTGAAATGTCATGAATCACGGATTTTTTATGGCTGAAGTGTGTCTAGTTTACTCATACAATCCGGCGTGTGTGTGTGTGTGTGTGTGTGTGTGTGTCTGTCTGTCTGTATGCGTGCCTGCTGCTCCGGATGACCATATATGGTAACAAGCGGAATTTCTTATGATCTACGTGTACGCTTACTATGGCAGTAGGGGCGTGTCTGAGGCTCCGCCCACTGCCATATTTGTCCACAGATGGGGCGTGGCTAAGGAACTGGAGGAGATTTTAGTTTCTGTAAAGCGGAGATTAAAACATTCAGAGCTGCCGATCACACTGCATTAAGGCTTCACACACACACACACACACACACACACAGAGGATTATTAACACAGCGTTAATCTGAACACTTTAATAACGGAGTAAAAGACTGAACAGAGAAATGAGGCGGATTTCAGTGTGTCACTTTCTCCTGCTCTTCTTCAGCTCAGTGTCCGGTAAGAACACACACACACACACACACACACACACACAATGAGCTCTTTGTTCACTGTTCTGTGAGAGAGTGTGCAGGATTGGACATGAGTTGAGTGTAGAGTGTTAATGAAGTCTGTGTTTCTGATCATCTGCACTCAGAGATAAAAATAATCCCATCAGAGGGACGTGTTTATACTTTTATACTTTCAGTGTGTGTCTTTCACCTGGAGGGTAAAACAGTGCTCCTGAAAGTATAATGATTTACTTGGAATGATTTAAAAGGTGAAAGATTCACACAAAGATATGAAACATGTCTCTGTGATGATCTCACTCCTCTACTGTTTATTCCTTCAGCTCTGACAGGCTCTGTTCATTTCCACTTAGCACACAATGCATCAGAAATTAAATACATACATAAAATAAATTAATTCACTGATGAACTTTTAGCATGCTGCAACACACACACACACACACACACACTTCACAGAAACAGAAAGAATCTACATGTAATGAATGAACACTGAAAGCTGAAGGTGTGCTTAACAGAGATGTAGTGCACTAAATAGGTACCCTGCGTAGTGCACTAACACAGGGAGAAGTGTCCTGAGTCCTGAGTGGATCTTTATTACACTTCTGTTAATAATAATAACGACTCATAATGACCTTATACCACCTTTAATGTCTATCAGCATTCATATAATCATATTTAATAACTCTAATGGACTTTTTCGTACATTCATCATGTAATTTACTCACTCAGTAAAGGTAATTTAAGTTTTATGTAAAACGCTGTAGTTTAATAAAGTTACTTGGGTTATTATCAGTCGCAGCAGCAGTGTTATAATGCTATAATAAATAAGTGTGTGTTTTTACGTCATGAATTCATTAGCAGAAATTTACGAGACGCTGACAGATGAAGTGATTTGCAGTGATGAAGTGACATGCCGAATGAGACTCTGATTAGAATGAAACACTTAAAAATAAAGACTAAGAGGACGAGTCACAGAGTCTCACGCTGAAACACCAACTGTGGTGAATTTCCTGGTTACACAACTGCAGTATTTGTCCATGTAGCACACAGTTATAGAAGGGAATGATTTATAATCGCACTATCTGGAGTTACCCAGATGAACATGAGTTCCCTTTTGAGCCTGGTTCCTCTCAAGGTTCCTTCCTCATATCGTCTCAGGGAGTTTTTCTTCACCACCGTCACCTCTGGCTTCTCATTAGGGCTAAATTTATAAGCTTAAAATTTATATCCTGGATGTATTTATTTCTGTAAAGCTGCTTTGTGTCCACTGTTAAAAGTGCTGTACAAATAAAACTGAATTGAGTTGAAACGGTTTGATTA
>NC_069730.1:20943297-20948297 GCF_027358585.1 Pangasianodon hypophthalmus | reverse complement strand
TGAATGAATGAATCAGGTAATCGTGTGATTTGTACCAGTTTGTGGAAAGTTTGATGGATGTTGATCTTTTCTCTTTGGCCGCCGTTGTAGAAGGCGATTTCCTCACTACACACACACACACACACACACACACACATTAACACAACGTTTAGGATGTATCCCATCACTCTGTCACATCGACACACTCCTGTGTCCCTTATTACAGTCAGTGTGTGTGTGTATGTGTGTGTGTGTGTGTGTGTGTGTGTACCTGTTAGTAATGAGCCAGGAGTTTGCGTATCTGAATTCTCCCTCGTGTTTCTGTTCAGCTGCAGTCATTTTCCCGACCGGACGCCGTAACCACGTCAACAACAGACCAGAGAAGACCAGATAACTCAGCAAGGTAACCGGTCCCTAAACACACACACACACACACACATACACACACACACACACACACCCGCACACACACATACACACACACGCACAGATGAGCGGATAAAGAGCTGCTCAGTGTTTTCACTGCGGTTCACCTCACACTCAGTAAGAGGCGCTAAACACACACACACACTGCTGCTAAAGTGTGTGTAATGTTTGTGCAGATGTGTAGAGGAAGCTCACCTCGGCTCCGACGGCGGTCGTCAGTTTGAGGAGGTAAATAACGATGTCGAGTAGAGGCTGAAACACATCATGTACAATATGATTGTTATTATTATTATGCTAATTTTATGCTAATAACTATTATAATAATCTTGCTGATATGCAAATAATAATTATAAGGCGTCTGACACACTGATCACATCCTGATCTTACACACACATCCAGCCTCACTGTCACACGCCATAGTGTGCTCACTCACTGAGGGGTAGTGCGCTAGCGTGCTCACTCGCCGAGGGGTAGTGCACTAGAATCAGGCAGAATCGTGTGGGTGCTAGAGTGTGAGCTGCAGAGTGCGCATTGAGAGGGCGCAGCGAGAGGGCGCATTGAGAGGGCGCAGCGAGAGGGCGCAGCGAGAGTGTATAGTGAGAGTGCGCATTGAGAGGGCACATTGAGAGGGCGCATCGAGAGGGCGCAGCGAGCATGTATAGTGAGAGGGCGCAGCGAGAGGGCGCAGCGAGAGGGCGCATTGAGAGGGCGCAGCGAGAGGGCGCAGCGAGAGTGTATAGTGAGAGTGCGCATTGAGAGGGCACATTGAGAGGGCGCATCGAGAGGGCGCAGCGAGCGTGTATAGTGAGAGGGCGCATTGAGAGGGTGCATTGAGAGGGCACATTGAGAGGGCGCAGCGAGAGGGCGCAGCGAGCATGTATAGTGAGAGGGCGCAGCGAGAGGGCGCATTGAGAGGGCGCAGCGAGAGGGCGCATCGAGAGGGCGCAGCGAGAGGGCGCATCGAGAGGGCGCATCGAGAGGGCGCATCGAGAGGGCGCATCGAGAGGGCGCAGCGAGAGGGCGCAGCGAGAGGGCGCATGGAGAGGGCGCATTGAGAGGGCGCAGCGAGAGGGCGCATCGAGAGGGCGCAGCGAGAGGGCGCATCGAGAGGGCGCATCGAGAGGGCGCATCGAGAGGGCGCAGCGAGAGGGCGCAGCGAGAGGGCGCATCGAGAGGGCGCATCGAGAGGGCGCAGCGAGAGGGCGCATCGAGAGGGCGCAGCGAGAGGGCGCATGGAGAGGGCGCATTGAGAGGGCGCAGCGAGAGGGCGCATGGAGAGGGCGCATTGAGAGGGCGCAGCGAGAGGGCGCAGCGAGCATGTATAGTGAGAGGGCGCACTGAGAGGGCGCAGCGAGAGGGCGCAGTGCTCAGTGTGTGGTTTGAGACGCAGCCGCTGCTCACCTTGCTGATGTTGGAGTACAGATCCACCACGCTGTTACAGAACCGCTCCACGTCCTGCGTCAGCAGCTGGTCCGGATTCACGACCCGATTATCCACGTTCCCCATCCTGTAGTAGGTGAAACCTCTGTGGGAAAAACAGCGAGTGTGTTTTTAGGATTTTCAACCTCACACACTGCAGCACCTGCTCGTTACACTTCAGCAGAGTCGTACCTGAGGTAGTGTGTGTACAGGTGATCAGTGAGTCTCACGCGGAAACACAGCTTCAGCTTGTGCAGCCCCAGTTTCAGAAAATTATTCACTAATGAGATCTGAGGTGACAGAACACACGAGAGAGAACCATTACACGGCTTAAAGCATGAAGGACCCGGATTTAAACAATATAATAATAATTATTATTATTATTATTATTATTCAGGTGCAGTACCGCCAGATCGACACTAAGACTTTACACTGAGATTCATTACATTAAGAACAGCGTGTAAATGATTATTATTACTCTTTAGACACCGGCGCAAGAATAATTTAATAATGAATTTAATTATTAAATAGTAAATTAACTTCTTAATAAATAGTTTATAACACCTTAATACGTTTATTACTGTAATTAATAAATTACAATAATACACTTACAAGTGGCATGGCAGCGATGAAGTTGAACAAACAGGCCCTGAATGCTTTTGTTGATCGTCCAATGATTGCACTGCACACACACACACACACACACACACACACACAATTACACCCTGTCCAAAGAAACTTCTTGCGTGTTTAGAACACACACACACACACACACACACAGACCTGAAAATACAGGGTTTACTGGTTAGGTGAGTTAAGTGTTCAGTCTTAATTCTACCCTTGTTTTACCACAAACACACACACACACACACACACACACTTAGAATACAGTTTAATATATAATGTGGCTATATAACATATAATAGTCTCTATTTAACTCTATAATGTTTTAGAGATCTAAGATATAAAGTAAACAAATAATCACACATATGTTTAGTAAAGCACTGATTTAATGGAAAATTTTTAAAAAGACTCTAAAGAGGAAAACGGAATCTTTTTTTTTAAATATTGCAAATATTTTGTATATTACCGCATTTTTGCACTTTAAGTGCTTTCATTATGCAAATGTTCCATGTAATGAACATATAATTAAACAGTTATTAATCATGAACAATGATTATTATTACATTTCTTATTAAAGATATTAAATCCTCACCTCTCGATCATGGTGCCATTGTGGATCATCCAGACATCGCAGCAGGTTCGAGCCAGAAGCATGGCAGCGATGAGCACCAGATACCCCGACTGCACACACACACACACACACACACACACACACACACACACACACACGCGCGGTTTCATTAATAAACTGTTTATAAAGCATCTAATCTTCAGCTCACTTTTTACACATTGTTACCTCTTTACACAACAGCTGCGGCATCAGAAATCTTCAGGATCTTGTAGATGCGAGAGATGAAGAGCTGATCCACGATGGCTTTGTCCTTCCTGCCATCCTGCTGAAAATAATTTCAGTTAAACTTTATAAATGTGTATAAAACAGCAGAAGCATTTAAAACGTGTGTAAAGTGTGACATGGAGCCTCACACATGATTCTGAATGGAGCTTTGAATTCCTGTTAGACCTGTAGGAAAAATAATAATAATAAAAAAGATTTAATTAAGGATTTATTCAGATTTTCTCCAATAAATCAGTTAGATAAACTCTGCAGATTTAAAGCTAAAGCAGATAAACCTGAATACTGAATAAGATCCTGATCATCAGTGCAGTAACAGAACACACACTCCCTCACACTGCTCTTCTCTCTCACACATTTTTCACTAATAATAATATTAATAATTATAAAAACACACACATATCTCACCCATTACTGGCTTTGGGAAGCTCGTCTCCTGTGTTTGAGCAGACACAAAGCGACTAAGGCTAAAGCACCTGTGATGGAGGAGCTCCTGGCTGTCAGGTACTTACTCACAGCCGCCATGTTTCATCTGTAATGAGGAAGATGGAGCAATAAGAGCGCCTCCTTTACTCTCTGCACAGGCTTTAATCACACAGCCTCGAATTCAGTTTAGATTAGATTAAACTATCGGATTAATATGTCTTATGGAGCAGAAAGTAAGTGGGGAGTAAATTTACTTTTTGTTACTGAAACCTGTTCTTAATATTTGTTCGCTTCCGCGATACTTTTATTTTGGAAGGCGGAAATGATGTGCAGTAACCGCCTTCCGCCACAAGATGCCGCCAGAGACACAGAGATGTTTTTCTACAGGTCTGTTTGCGCCAATAAAGTTAAACTTCGGGGAAATTAAATTATGTAGTTCATGTTCTGCTATGCTACAGTTTATTTATAGATTTTATAGAATATTAAATTAAATTATTAAATTATTCAGTGAACTATAACAAGCTGCAGGTAAACTCTGGAGTTACAAAAAGAAAAACAGAGATATTTTATATTTTTCATCTTGAAATTTTTTAATACTAATTTTGTTCTTCAACAAAATTAAAAACAACATGAAAACGCGTTTATTCACCATAAAATTTTTAAAATTATACTGTATTTTACCTTATTTTCTCTCTTTTTGTACTTTTGATGTTTTTATTTTGATGATTTATATAAACTCTATACAATTTCTATAAGCTTTAAACTTTATTTAACTCTTTATACTCTGTAATTAGAATCTAATATTTAATGTACTGTATAATTCACTATGTGCTAAACCTGTAATAAGTTTGTAATTAATGTTTTATACTGTAGATTTATACTGCTGAAGGGAATCAGAAGGTGCATGTAAATGGACAGGATAATATTAAATATGCATTAATTATTAAAAATATAAACATTTTATAGTCCAGAAGCTTTGTGCTGAATGTAGAAATTCACAGAAATCTACAGAAATAAAAATGTGTATTATATCCACCGTGGTGTTTAATAAAGGGATTTTATATACAGTAACATTTACTGCAGGTTTTTAAAACACGTTTGTGATGTTTATAAAGTTCCTTTTGTCAAAATTATAGATTTATATCTTAATTAAACATTTTAACACAATGTCCCTTTGTTTCTTTCAAAATTAACCATTTAATCTGATATAGAATATAAAATAATAAATAATGAATAAACAATACATTTTAAATTAGATTAAAATTAAAGTAAT
>NC_069730.1:20915838-20942797 GCF_027358585.1 Pangasianodon hypophthalmus | reverse complement strand
ACACGGTTCTCCTGATGTCATTATTATTTAAAAGAAAAAAAAATTGGGGACCGAATTCCTACAGCTACAATTTAGCCTCATTATTTATTTTAACGGTAATTTTATTAAATACATTTTTATACACCAAGCTATCAGTCTATTTAGGTGCAACACTACACAGCCAGTTATACGTAATAACTATTAGCTAGCTATGTACATTAAACATTATGTTTAGCTAACAGCCAGTGACAGTTCCTCATCGTAAAGGTGGCTAGTTTATTTAATAAAAAGCTGACATAAGCTAGCTAGGTGAAGTGTGATGGTCTGGAATTGCAGGAAATCTAAACACTTCTCTCTTTAAGTTTATTTATTCGTTTATTTTTTCCTTTTTTATTCCGACTCACCTCCTCCTCGGGTTCCTGAGCCTGCGGTGTTTCCTGATGCGGCGTTCCACACTCGGGACTGTAATGTTCGCAGTAATCGTACGCAGCTCGAGCGTCTTCGACCAGCAGCAGCTGCTGGATATCTCCCTGACAAAAGAACACAAAAATATATTTAAAAAAATATTAGAAATATAAAACTTTCATCCTAAACACTGTACAGCCAGGGTACAATTTTTACATAAAGTAAAAACTAAAATTAAAATAAAGTTAAATCAATCAGTTAAAATATTTTTAACATACAAATATATTTTTTTCTAAAATTAGTATTAAATGTCTCTCCTCACGTATCTTGAGCGTAGTCAGTTATAATAAATTTTTTTTTTTTAAAAAACCTACATTGGTTAAACACATACTCAAATCTCTATATTTGCAATATTTATTAAATTTTTATAAACTTGTATAACATTTTAACATTAGATATCACATGTAGGTAAAATTTCAGAACTTTAACACAGAACATGAAACAGACAAAGTGACAGAAACTGAGTTTAAAAAAAAAAAAAAAAAAAACTCGGGCACTGAATCAGTTCATAAACAATTAGACGTGTGTTTTTTCCACTGCGTTGCTCATCGCTAACGCTAATGCAGCTAAATAATATTCTCAGAAACTAAATCAGATTAGCATGTAGTCGAGTGGAAAACACAAATCCATGTGTGTGATTAGCATCTTTTATAGTAGCAGATGTGTGACGTGATCAGCTCCAGATTCTCAGCACTCGCAAAAAAAAGGAAAAAATGCAGAATATGTTTCTCAGCTGGAGGGAAAGAAAGCGTTCAGTAAGATTGTTTACTAAAATCATCCTTCGAACCCGGCTACAGATGTTTACTTCAATAATGGCACCTGAGACTTTTGCTGTGTTTTTTATGATCTAGAAGATGACGCTTTATTTTACGATGTTTTTCGGTTTCTTCTGCGAGTATAAAGCAGAGCGTAAAGATGAGAATAATGAGGAAAGTTCATTTCTGGACTTCAGATTTGCTCACAGATTTGAGACGGCCGTCGTGACCGAGGTCTGAACTCAACATCGTCTGCATTCAGCATTAAAATCAATCTGATTTAATTAAAAACAAACAAACTGAGACTCTGAGGTGCAGAAAAATAATCACTTCATTACTCAGTGATCACCAGGAATTATGGGTAGATCTAAATTTACAGCTCTGTCTCTACAGTTTCCTTCTCGTACGCTAGAACTCATCCACATCAGACGATTCTGTTACCTTTTAATGTTTCATCATTAACGATTATCTCATGGCTATAAACGAAACAAAGTCGTTACTGGTTTGTTTCACGTGAACGCGTTTGACCAGCGCTCCTCTCTGAACCGAGGCGTCTGCCGTGCGTCTTCCCTTTCTGCGCTAATGTCTCTCGCCCCGTAGCTCAGGGGTTCACAAACTTTTTGACCCCAAATGAGCATCATAAATTTTCTGTGAGCCTTTAAGCCTGCGCATGTTCGCTCCTCCTCGTTATTTCCCATCACACTCGTAAAATTCACATTAAAGAAATATTTAGCCGTATTTTCATGTTCGTTTTCTTCACTTCTCAGCCCGAGTCACTGGATGTTAGCGAGGAACTGGCCGAGGCAGACGGACAGAAATCTTCATATTCAACATCTTCATATTCTTCAAAATCCGTCTTCATAGTCACAGTGATATTCGTAAGATTAATTTCTAAAATAAATGAATAGAATTAAAGAGAGTTTCTCTCACTCATGACCCTGAACCTTTTCGTAGGTTTCTCGGCTCTGCTGCAGGATTTTTTTTGAGTACTTGCGGTCCAACGACCTCTGACCTTACGTCTGTACGCTCGTAGTGGAGTAACGTGTCGAATCTAACGCTAACATCATGCTACGTTAACGCAAAACTAACTACTTCGCTCTGAATTGCTTTCCTCAGGCTCTAACTCTGTGTGCAGACGAGTTAAAAAGCGAGCTGCCAAGCATGAAGAAGTTTCCTGTGTTCCTCACTTCATTTCTCCGCAGCTCGAGTTCGTCTCCTGTAACTGCTCTGACTGAAACAGTCTGTGATCAGAGACACTGTTCTGACAGAGAGAGAGAGAGAGAGAGAGAGAGAGAGAGAGAGAGAGAGAGAGGGGTGAGAAGCGGGGGTCAGTGGGGTCAGGTGCTGGTGCAGGGAGGGGAGATGGCAGGATTAGACGCTGGAGAATTGTCCACATTCCTGTAGAAGATAGTGAGAAAACAGAGGACTGGCATGTCAGCGGACTCCAGAGACTATTTCCTGTTTCAGTCCATTTCATTTATTTTATCCTTTTTCCCGCTGTCCGCTTTTATAAGCAGCTCTTAATCTACGCGTCATAAAAGCTGCTCTAGTAGAACTTCTTTCTCAAATAAACTCTCACAAAGACAATTTTAGGTCTGTTTTGAGAATATTCAGGAATTCCTTAAGAATAAAATGCTCTGAAGTGAAGGTTTTCGGTTTCGTCTCGTCGCTGAAGTGCCACACTCGCCAGTAATTCTGTTTATCTCATTGCACCTTTAACAGAACTTACAATCAGATTTTCTCCCCAGAATTAGAGATTCAGCAGAAAACAGCAGTGAGCACAGACACAGGGAACACGTCTGCGATGTCTGTGGATTGTCCACGAACATGTTAAGAAATAAAATAAGATCCAAACTGTCAAAGCCTCGACTTTAAACCGAGTTTATCCCGAGGATTTATCCCGAGGATTTTTTGGTTCCTGAACCGATCAAACCCAGCTGAGTAATAAATATGATGAAATGAGAAGCTGAAGTACTGCAGAACTGCGCAGATAGCAGCCCGATGTGGGGCAGCGTGGGGCAGCGTGGGGCAGTGTGGGTTACTGTGGGGCAGCGTGGGGCAGCGCGGAGCAGCGTGGGGCAGTGTGGGTTACTGTGGGGCAGCGTGGGTTACTGTGGGGCAGCGTGGGTTACTGTGGGGCAGTGTGGGGCAGTGTGTGTTACTGTGGGGCAGTGTGGGGGCAGTGTGGGGCAGCGTGGGGCAGTGTGGGTTACTGTGGGGCAGCGCGGAGCAGCGTGGGGCAGCGTGGGTTACTGTGGGGCAGCGTGGGTTACTGTGGGGCAGCGTGGGGCAGCGTGGGTTACTGTGGGGCAGTGTGGGGCAGTGTGGGGCAGTGTGGGTTACTGTGGGGCAGCGTGGGTTACTGTGGGGCAGCGTGGGTTACTGTGGGGCAGCGCGGAGCAGCGTGGGGCAGCGTGGGGCAGCGTGGAGCAGCGTGGGTTACTGTGGGGCAGCGTGGGTTACTGTGGGGCAGCGTGGGCAGTGTGTGTTACTGTGGGGCAGTGTGGGGCAGTGTGGGGCAGTGTGGGTTACTGTGGGGCAGCGTGGGTGACTGTGGGGCAGCGTGGGGCAGTGTGGGGCAGTGTGTGTTACTGTGGGGCAGTGTGGGGCAGCGTGGGGCAGTGTGGGTTACTGTGGGGCAGCGTGGGTTACTGTGGGGCAGTGTGGGGCAGCGTGGGTTACTGTGGGGCAGTGTGGGGCAGCGTGGGGCAGTGTGGGTTACTGTGGGGCAGCGTGGGTTACTGTGGGGCAGCGTGGGGCAGTGTGGGGCAGCGTGGGGCAGTGTGGGTTACTGTGGGGCAGCGTGGGTTACTGTGGGTTACTGTGGGGCAGTGTGGGGCAGTGTGGGGCAGTGTGGGTTACTGTGGGGCAGTGTGGGGCAGTGTGGGGCAGCGTGGGGCAGTGTGGGTTACTGTGGGGAAGCGTGGGGCAGTGTGGGTTACTGTGGGGCAGTGTGGGGCAGTGTGGGGCAGTGTGGGTTACTGTGGGGCAGCGTGGGGCAGTGTGGGTTACTGTGGGGCAGTGTGGGTTACTGTGGGTTACTGTGGGGCAGCGTGGGGCAGCGGGGGCGGTGTGGGGCAGCGTGGGGCAGTGTGGGTTACTGTGGGGCAGTGTAGGGCAGCGTGGGGCAGCGTGGGGCAGTGTTGGGCAGCGTGGGGCAGTGTGGGGCAGCGTGGGGCAGTGTGGGTTACTGTGGGGCAGCGTGGGTTACTGTGGGGCAGCGTGGGGCAGTGTGGGGCAGCGTGGGGCAGTGTGGGTTACTGTGGGGCAGCGTGGGTTACTGTGGGGCAGCGTGGGGCAGTGTGGGGCAGCGTGGGGCAGTGTGGGTTACTGTGGGGCAGCGTGGGGCAGTGTGGGTTACTGTGGGGCAGCGTGGGGGAGCGTGGGTTACTGTGGGGCAGTGTGGGGTAGCGTGGGGCAGCGTGGGTTACTGTGGGGCAGCGTGGGGCAGTGTGGGTTACTGTGGGGCAGTGTGGGGTAGCGTGGGGCAGCGTGGGGCAGCGTGGGTTACTGTGGGGCAGCGTGGGGCAGTGTGGGGCAGCGTGGGGCAGTGTGGGTTACTGTGGGGCAGCGTGGGGCAGTGTGGGTTACTGTGGGGCAGCGTGGGGGAGCGTGGGGCAGTGTGGGGCAGTGTGGGTTACTGTGGGGCAGCGTGGGGCAGCGTGGGGCAGTGTGGGTTACTGTGGGGCAGCGTGGGGCAGCGTGGGGCAGTGTGGGGCAGCGTGGGGCAGCGTGGGGCAGCGTGGGTTACTGTGGGGCAGCGTGGGGCAGCGTGGGGCAGTGTGGGGCAGCGTGGGGCAGTGTGGGTTACTGTGGGGCAGCGTGGGGCAGCGTGGGGCAGCGTGGGGCAGTGTGGGGCAGCGTGGGGCAGTGTGGGGCAGTGTGGGTTACTGTGGGGCAGCGTGGGGCAGCGTGGGGCAGCGTGGGGCAGTGTGGGGCAGCGTGGGGCAGCGTGGGTTACTGTGGGGCAGCGTGGGGCAGCGTGGGGCAGTGTGGGGCAGCGTGGGGCAGCGTGGGGCAGCGTGGGGCAGTGTGGGGCAGCGTGGGGCAGCGTGGGTTACTGTGGGGCAGTGTGGGGCAGCGTGGGGCAGTGTGGGGCAGCGTGGGGCAGCGTGGGGCAGTGTGGGGCAGTGTGGGGCAGCGTGGGGCAGCGTGGGGCAGTGTGGTTGCAGCTATAAAGATTACAGTAAATTACAGAGGCTTCATCTGCCAGCATTTAAAACCTCTCACACAGTTTCCCTGCTTGTACATCAGTGTGTGACATGTGATGGCTGGTGTGATGATTGACAGGTAGACTAAAATGATTGACAGGTAGATTAAAATGATTGACAGGTAGATTAAAATGATTGACAGGTAGATTAAAATGATTGACAGGTAGATTAAAATGCACTGTGTTCCAAATAAAATCCGATGCTTGATGATTACAGCAGAACATGGAGAGGAAACTTTTCTCAGAATTCCTCTAAACAATATTCACTCTCTCTATACCTGTCTCTCTCTCTCTCTCTCTCTATACCTGTCTCTCTCTCTATACCTGTCTCTCTCTCTCTCTCTCTCTATACCTGTCTCTCTCTCTATACCTGTCTCTCTCTCTCTCTCTATACGTGTCTCTCTCTCTCTCTCTCTCTATACCTGTCTCTCTCTCTCTCTATACCTGTCTCTCTCTCTCTCTATACCTGTCTCTCTCTCTCTCTCTCTCTCTATACCTCTCTCTCTCTCTATACCTGTCTCTCTCTCTCTCTCTATACCTGTCTCTCTCTCTCTCTCTATACCTGTCTCTCTCTCTCTCTATACCTGTCTCTCTCTCTCTCTCTATACCTGTCTCTCTCTCTCTCTCTCTCTCTATACCTCTCTCTCTCTCTATACCTGTCTCTCTCTCTCTCTCTCTATACCTGTCTCTCTCTCTCTCTCTCTATACCTGTCTCTCTCTCTCTCTCTCTCTATACCTGTCTCTCTCTCTATACCTGTCTCTCTCTCTCTCTCTATACCTGTCTCTCTCTCTCTCTCTCTATACACCTGTCTCTCTCTCTCTCTCTCTCTATACCTGTCTCTCTCTCTATACCTGTCTCTCTCTCTCTCTCTATACCTGTCTCTCTCTCTCTCTCTCTCTACCTCTCTCTCTCTCTATACCTGTCTCTCTCTCTCTCTATACCTGTCTCTCTCTCTCTCTCTCTCTATACCTGTCTCTCTCTCTATACCTGTCTCTCTCTCTCTCTCTCTCTCTCTCTCTCTCTCTCTCTATACCTGTTTCTCTCTCTCTATATACCTGTCTCTCTCTCTCTCTCTCTATATACCTCTCTCTCTCTCTCTCTCTCTATACCTGTTTCTCTCTCTCTCAATACCTGTCTCTCTCTCTCTCTCTCTCTATACCTGTCTCTCTCTCTCTCTCTCTCTCTCTCTCTATACCTGTCTCTCTCTCTATACCTGTCTCTCTCTCTCTCTCTCTCTCTATACCTGTCTCTCTCTCTATACCTGTCTCTCTCTCTCTATACCTGTCTCTCTCTCTCTATACCTGTCTCTCTCTCTCTCTATACCTGTCTCTCTCTCTCTATACCTGTCTCTCTCTCTCTCTCTCTCTCTATACCTGTCTCTCTCTCTCTCTCTATACCTGTCTCTCTCTCTCTCTCTCTTTCAGTGTATATCTGTGTATCTCACACTCAATTTCTGTCTCTCTCACTTTATACCTTTCTCTCTCTCCCATCTCTTTAAATTCTAAATACATCTAGGTCTCTGTGTCTCACTCTATCTCTCTCTCTTTCTCTTTCTCTCTCCCTCTCCCTCTGTCTCTCTCTCTCTGTCTGTCTGTTAGTTTTCTCAGCGTCTGGCTGCTTGAGAATAATTTACTTTCAGCTTAACGGAAACAGTGGACTGTAAATTTACTGGAAAAACTACAAAGGCCATCGGAAAGTACAGTGAGTTTATTCAACACACACACACACACACACACACACACACACTTCTCGGATGGTGAAACCTGAGATGCACAAAATAAAAGAACCACACAAACTCAACACAACATAAAACTGAAGACAGAAGAATGATCTCAGAATAAACAGTTTATCTTCGTTTATCAAACAACTCGGCCGTTTAAATGAGAGGAAAATATTACAGCCATCGGCTGGTCAGAAATGATATCCCTTTACCTCAAACCCACGACACACGCGCGCGCTCACACACACGCACGCGCACACACACACACACACACACACACCATGACGGAGGATGTGTGCTGGAGTGATTTATACAGAGTGTGAGATCAGTTCACGGTGCTGCACCTCGTCACTGTTCCGTGTTTAATGGCTGATTTGTTTCTGTGACAGTTTAAATCATAATAATTCTAAATCCTGTGTGTGTGACAGTTTAAGTTACTCTCAGACTCCAAAAACCTGTTTCATGTAAATTGGAGTCTTTCAGCCATTTTTAGATTTAATTTCAGCATCATATCCAAAACCACTGAGCGGAGTAATGCTGTAATCATCACAGAGGAAGTGTGTAGATTTTATCTGGAGCGCAGCACGAGTCCGTGCACATCTTCACTTCCGTGTTAATTACCACACACGCTGAAGATCAGCGTTTCAGAGACAAGTCAAAAACAAGAGAGAATCAGAGCTCCGTTTAACTTCACAAACACAAACCCTGATTGCTTCTGACAGAAAACTTGGAGTGTTTAATTCCCTGCACACTTCATTTCAGATTTTATTAAACACAGCCTTTCTGAGATAAACCGAGACACACGACTGAGAGCTGCTCCGATTTCAGCTGAGCGTTGATCCAGACTCCATTATTCCTCACTGATACACCTCAAATTCAGCCGAGTGTAAACACACTTCTGCACAAAATAGGACTAAATCAAGCGGCTTTTCATGCAACATAATAATAATAATAATAATAATAATAATAATAATAATAATAATGATGATGATGTGATTATAATCTGATTTTAGCATTTTTAAATACATATCATTCATGCGATCATATAATCAGCACACTGTGATATTTTGAAGTCAGTGCCAGAGTTCAAGAAAATCATTAAATATGGCAGGGCTACATTCTCCATGTGTCACATAACGAATCCAAGATTAAATTACGTAAGAAAGATTTACTAATCATGATCATTCCGATCGGGAAAACACACACAGTTTCCAGAAAATAAATCAAGATTCGAAACCACAATCAGTGAGTCAACGAGAAAGGCATGGAAGCCTGGAGAGGAGAGTGAAAGTTTACTGATGACAAAATCATGAACCATTTAATCCAGCTAACTCAGTCGTCCCGCTAACTCAGTCGTCCCGCTAACTCAGTCGTCCCGCTAACTCAGTCGTCCAGCTAACTCAGTCGCCCCGCTAACTCAGTAATCCATGTAGAAAGAATGGGCTCCAGCTCAATAATCAGATTATTCAGCACATGTACACTGTTAATCTCTGTTGTTTTTCTAGAGTCTCATCTCTGTCTTTAGATCATAACTCAAAACAGCTAAGAGAAGAAGAACAGTGTGTTCAATTTGCATCATAAAACCTACAAAAAAAAACTCATGAGTACTTCTTGTTAAAAGCTTCACGTCACTGAACAGCATGCAAATGAAATTAAAATAGCACGTTTATTAAATTATTGTCAAACTATTATCATTGGACAGCTAGTGTGTTATGTCTTGCAGGTAAAAGTGCTGAGTGTTGAATATTATTTTTCAGTAATAAGGACGGAGAAGAGAAAATGGTGTGTCAGTGTTTGATAAGTGATGAAATGCAGCCGTTCCTTCAGCGGAGACTTTTCTCCAAACAGCAGCAGCGAGTCTGTGAGCTTATCACTCTACTGGGAACTGTAAAACCACACAATGTGTTTCCCAGCAGTGGGCGAGAGACACACACACACACACACACACACACTCAGAGAGAGAGAGAGAGAGAGGGAGGGAGATGTGTGTGGTGTGTGAAGCGTCAGTGTGTGTGATAGATGCTCCGTTCTCCAGCTTTCTCTCCACAGGAAGTCAGTTTCAGAGGAAAAAAAAAAGAAGAAGAAGGAAAAGTAGAAGAAAGGTGAAGAATGCAGTGCACCCTGGAGAGAGAAAAAAAGAAGCAGACAGTGTACAAAGATCAGAGACGAGGTTTTAAAAATGCATTATTTATCTAAAAAAAAACAGACACACCAAATCCTACATTTTTGATGTGATATTTGATATCTCTGATTATGTATGTGTGTGTGCGTGTGTGTGTGTGTGTGTGTGTGTGTGTGTGTGTGTGTGTGTGTGAGAGAGAGAGAGAGAGAGAGAGAGAGAGTGAGAGAGAGAGCGAGAGAAGGAAAGAGGGAGCACCATATCAGTAGACACCTTGATATCAGAAGAACTTTAAGAACTTTATTTTTCCGTCAGAAGAACCTGGACCCTATTTTACTTCCTGCTCCACTCTGTTGTGGGCGGAGCTTGTTTTATCAAACATCGCTGATTGGTCAAACGCGGGCTTTACAGAATGTCCGATCCTCTTAACCAGGATTTTTACAATATTTCAGTGTCACACAGTTTGTTTCACTTCTCTAGCTCGTCTGTTGCGCTGCACAAAGTTTTGGCGCCCTCTCTACCCTGTCCTTCGATGATAATGGACCGCCACAGGCGCAGATATAATTTTGTGTTGTGTTTATTCTCACTACAGCAGTGATGCTGATCCGATATGGTGTGTGTGCGTGAAATATCGTGATTTTTCACATAATCGATAATCAGCACTACACACTGAGCAGAAGTAAGTGCTGAAATGTTTCTTCAATTCTCACAGAGAACAAAAAGAGTCTCGAGGTTTCTGTCCCGTGTGGTTTTCTTTAAACCGCAGTATCTCTTAAACATCTGTGGATCTTTGGCCTAGAAACACACACGCGCACACACACATATACATGCGCGCACACACACACACACACACACACACACACATATACACGCGCACACACACACGCACACACACACACACATATACACGCGCACACGCACACACAGATCATATTTTCCTCTTGAGCCACAGACTCTCGCTTACTTCCAAACTCACACCTGTTTATGCCATTTGCAGACACACACACACACACACACACACACACACACACACACACACACACACACACTACCATTTCACCTTCGTCCAAACACAGAAACTCACAGGACGGTTAAATGTCACTCAACAGCACTGTTTCATCCACCTGTGTTTATCTCAACGCTGAATTCATGCGGAAACTCAAACACACACCAGAATATTACAAAAATGTGTGTGTGTGTGTGTGTGTGTGTGTGTGTGTGTGTGTGTGTGTGTGTTTGCGTGAGAGAGAGAGAGAAGTGCTCAATTTCAGTACAGTCTAGTGCGCCCAGTCTACATCACCTTGCTAACTGGAGTCTTTTCAGTGACTCGAGTCATTTGATTCAGTTCAAATGATTCATTCAAGATTCATTTCTTTTGCTGCACATCCAATTTGTGAGTGAATCTTAAATGAATCATTTGAACTGAACTGAATTTGAACTGTATGTTTGTGTTTAGAAGAATCATTTTTTCTCTCACACACACACACACACACACACAAAACGGCACGCACTGAAACAACTAAAATCTCAGGATTCACTGTCTCAACTCTCTCACCTGATTCACTGAACAACAGAGGTGTGAATCTGAATCTGACTCACGCCCCCTGAGTCAGTGAGTTATTTCGTTACACACACACAGTCGCACAATTATGACTCACACAATACATAGGCATTTAAAACACAATAGCAGATAAACATATAACAAAAACATGCATAAAATCTCAGTTTGATGATATGTTACAGATATTTGCTGATTAGAGTCTCGGGTCAAATGAGCGCGACTGAATGAAGAAACTGACTCGTTGCACAGCAGTGATCGATTCTGATTCGTTCACCTTAACGACCTTTAGAAAGACATCAGTAAAGCGCAGCTG
The DNA here is from genome assembly GCF_027358585.1 of Pangasianodon hypophthalmus. Taxonomy (NCBI): domain Eukaryota; kingdom Metazoa; phylum Chordata; class Actinopteri; order Siluriformes; family Pangasiidae; genus Pangasianodon; species Pangasianodon hypophthalmus. The sequence goes on along the minus strand of NC_069730.1, from coordinate 20,931,674 downwards.
CGTTAATGTGATCTACAGATGGACGAGTCGGGGGAAAAAAATGCATTCTTCATCAATGAAGCAATGCATTCTGGGTAACTCTGTGTGAACTGGATGGGTTCTACAGTGACGTCGACTCGATTTTTAAGCTAATGCACTTCACTCGAGCTGTTTAAAGTAAACACACACACACACACACACACACACACTATAACAGAGGGACAGAGTTTTGTCGAAGTGTTTATGTTAAAAATCAATATTGGAACTGAGACTCAATGCGTCCTGAAAGAAGTCTTTGTCCTCGTGCTGTGCTGAAGTTACGTAGTGGAGAGTCGTTTAAGCCTCGTTCATTACGAGCTGCAAAAATGAATTAAAGACAAACAGATGGAGGAGATTAACAAGGGATATTTTTTTTTACTCTCATTGTACAAAATAGCAGCAAAGTCCAGAAATTTCTCCAAAACTATAAAACTGTCCTCAGAATCAGAGCACAGGGCTTCAGCCTGCTCCTAAGAGTTCACTTATAATAATAATAAAAAAATGAGAAAATCTAACTAAAAGTAAAGTAAACAATAAAGAGTGACTAGCCAGAGCTAATCCATATTCAGTACTGCTAACATAATTAAATAAAAAGTTTTACCATCATGCTAAGGTTTAAAAATTTCATTTGGATTTTTTTTAAAACAAGCAAAATCATTCCTTCATAGTGAGATTAATGAGAATGAGAATATATAAAATATAAAAACAATGTTAATGATGAGTGTTAACATGAGCGAAATCCTTGCTAGCTCCTGACTAGCATATTAGTTTCATCCTCCATTTTGTGACACAATGTTGATTCTAGACAAAAGTGTTTCGCAGAATGTTCTTATTAAACACATTCCATCAGCTAACATCAAACAGACAGCACAGCATGCATTAGCATTAGCATGCAGGATAATAGCATGTGAGCTAAATCATAGCATAGCACAGAGGCAGGATAGCCTCTGACTAGCGCACAAGATGTGACTTAATGCAACACACTTCATTTGTTTAGTCTGTCATAAACTTTTTCGAAAGTTCTTAGCGGTTATGACTTTGTGCGTTTATTTGAAGCAGATGAACATTTAAGGACATGCTAACCGCTAATTTGTGTTTATGTAGAGTTTGGATTTTGGAAAGAACTAGCAAAAACTAAAACTTGACAATAACATGATTCATCATTGAAAACACATCTAATTATTCTGATTTTTTTTTTAAAGTATAGCATCTGAACGATCAGAGTCATGTCCTGGCCCTCATTTACGACAGAACCGAGTCGGGAAAACAGATTTGATGAAGTCGCTAACAATTAATGGAAGCTTATAGCCTCCGGTTTAGCACGGTGTGCAAAGTGTGTGTGTGTAAATCATCACACACATTTTTGACAGTAGCGTGTCCTGTCATTAGGAGTTTAAAGTTAAAGCCCTCAAACCAACAATCATCATCAATCACGTTCAGTTACACTTTTCACTTTTTTCATTCCACGTCTGCAGACGTGCCTCCTGCATCTGCGTTTCTCTAAAACTCCTGAAGAATGCAGTGTTTGAAGCCATCGCTAATCATTAAGTGTGTGTGTGTGTGTGTGTGTGTGTGTGTAAACATCCTGAAAGAACAGAAATACCCTGAAGCGCAAATACATGAAAATATGTCCATAAAGAGTAAAGAGTTGCTGATGTTCTGTTGAGTAAAGAGAAGTGACAGGATGATGACGTTAAAAGATCACAGAGAGTGACCTCTGAGTACACTACAGAGTCAATTTTTTAAACTAGAGACTCAATGCTTTTTTCTTTTCAGTGACTCGAGACATTTGAATCAGTTAAATGATTCATTCAGATTCATTCGTGGACCAGTTTGTTCAGTTGCATGGTTTACCTACATGTGCAGCTGGATTATGTTGTGATAGAAAGATTCACTGAGTCAAATGACTCTGAACCGCAGAAGAGAATCTTAGGCAAGAAAAAAAAGATTCACTGAGTCAATCACTAAGCAGCTGAATTAGAGAAGAATGAATCTCGATTATGACTGAAACAATCACTGAGTCAAACAATATCTGCTGAATTAGAGATGAGTGAATCTTAATAATGACTGAAAGATTCACTGAGTCAAACACTGAGCTGCTGAATTAGAGATGAGTGAATCTTAATAATGACTGAAAGATTCACTGAGTCAAACACTCATCTAATGATTAAGAAAGGAGTGAATCTTACTCATGATTGAAAGATTCTCTAAAGCAAACTCAGACCACTGAACGCGGGAGGAGCGAATCTCAGTCTCGCCCGAAAGATCCAGTTAATATAAACACCCTCGGGATCTTACACAGCTGGGTTAATGTTAGCTAGCTTGAAAATAAAGTTAATGCTAATAAAAAACAATAAGTAACACATAGAAAAAAGTGGGCACTATGTTTGGTGCAAAGTGTTTTTAAGCAACATCTATTTCTTCATCAGAAATAAATACTGTATATCCAACTCGCATTACCATCTGTCAGATTATATGATGTAAAGGTGTGTATTAATCCGTCATCACGTGTGACACGGCAGTTTTCCAGAACACTTCAGGTGAGTGAATGAACAGACACCAAAAGGGCTGAAACTGTGAATAATTTAGCGTATTTTATCCTTAAGTGACCGCATACAGAAAAAAAATCCCCCAAAACAGTTTCAGTTGCGTAAAAGACCAGCTTATATAACATTCCCGGGAGCTTTTCTCCAGGTTCTCATCCAGTTTCCAGGTGTTTTTTTCCATGACTGAAGGACTACTCTGTCAATGTCCAGGTTTTCCAGGTCATGTTGGAAGCCTGAACATTCCCATAAACACAGGATGATGGAAAGCCACACTGCAGTGTTTAGAGGAACATCGAGGACTCAGATTTACCCAGAATGACGTTCTTACCTCAAAAACCTCCTCATCCAGGATCCTGGTGCCGAACACCGTGATGCCGTCGGTGCTGATTACAGGTTTATTACTTCTGCTCAGAGGCTTTGAGATTTTCTTCTTACAGTCGACGATCATGGTGATGGATTTCTTCTCCACGCTGATCGCCACACGGTGCCACCTGCACACACGAGACATTTACAGTCACGTCAAATAAAAAAAACAAGATGATCACTGTACATGCTGATTGGCTCGCTGATAATAGATAATTAACACCATACTGTGACTGCTCATCCTGCAGCCAATCAGAAACGGAGCCTGATGAAGGCTAGAGGATGATTAACACATAGAGAAAAGAGTTTTAGACTTTAAGTGCCGTATTCAGCATCGTAAGTGAATTAAGTCCAAACGTTATGTCAGTATTTATTTGGAGAAAGTTCCTCGTATTCAGAGCCGTGTTACGCAGCTTTGCGAGGTGATTTCACCTGCGTGGAGTTCAGATTAAGTTCATTCATGATTTTATCCATTAAAAAAAAAATTCACTCCTTGAGATATGCAAAGATGCGTCTCTTTCGACGTCCTCCATATTAGTTTCATACTTATGTATATAATATTCATCTCAAATGACATTCCATAGTGTGTTTGAGTGCATTCACAGCCAAAACAGACATTTCATCATGACATATTCCGGTTCCATCAAACTGTCCGACAGCGGCGCTGGACTTAATCCTGCTCTTCACTTGAGCTGATATCACGCAAAAAAAATGTTCATGATCAGAATCGCATGTAACTGGGACACGCCTCTGTTTTAGACAAACCACACCCCTACGTGTAACACTCACAAAACCTCCGTAGTTACGGCTGAGGTCTGAAGACTGAGGTGAAAAATTTCAGTATTAAATTCCACCACTGACACTAACGTATCAGTGCTACTGCTGTACGGAGAACAAACACCTCGCTAATGTTATCCGCTCTGTAGTAATCTCTTTCCATAGACAGGGTAGAGGGGTGTCAATACTTTGTGCAGTGTAGCAGATGGACTATAGTCCATAACCACACACCTGCAAAGTGACCTGTGTTTCGGGTGGAGCTGATACGTGTATGAACTGACAAAAATAATAACACAGAAAATACTCAAAATCAAAATTCTAATCAGCGTGATTGCTGACAGCGTAATCAATATTCCAGCTGCGAGTGTTTATTCTCTCTCATGAACATTTTCCGATCCCTTAACTGCAAATCACGTTTCGACAAATCACAGGTTGGGAAATTATTCCAGACTGTGGGGTGGAAATTCGCTGTAATAATCCGGTCCAAAGTCCACAAGAGCGTTCCAACATCGGCACTTAGACATCCCGAATATCCACAGCAAGCTGCAGAGCTGGAAGCACAACAGAACACCAGGAGAGAACCGCGTACGTTCCACGATAAACATCCTGAAGAGGAGGAACCTCACTGCACCGCCAGCTCCGAAACACCGAGACAACCGTTTATGTTTGATCAAGCTCCGATCCAGCACTGTTCTCAGCTGATCCATAATTATACAGGGCTCACAATTTAACACGGAGACACACTGGGGACACGGAGGCACGCTCGGGACAAAGAGGCGCGCGCTCGGGACAAAGAGGCGCACGCTCGGGACAAAGAGACGCACGCTGAGGACAAAGAGGCGCACGCTCAGGACAAAGAGGCGCACGCTGAGGACAAAGAGACGCACGCTCGGGACAAAGAGACGCACGCTGAGGACAAAGAGACGCACGCTCGGGACAAAGAGGCGCACGCTCGGGACAAAGAGACGCACGCTCGGGACAAAGAGATGCACGCTGAGGACAAAGAGACGCACGCTCGGGACAAAGAGACGCACGCTGAGGACAAAGAGACGCACGCTCGGGACAAAGAGGCGCACGCTGAGGACAAACAGACGCACGCTGAGGACAAACAGACGCACGCTGAGGACAAAGAGACACGCTCGGGACAAAGAGGCGCACGCTCGGGACAAAGAGACGCACGCTGAGGACAAAGAGACGCACGCTCGGGACAAAGAGACGCACGCTGAGGACAAAGAGACGCACGCTGAGGACAAACAGACGCACGCTGAGGACAAAGAGACGTGCTCTGGATGCAGAGGCACCCCAGGGACAAAAGAGACACGTCCAGGAAGCAGGGACACGCTCTAAACAAAGAGGCCCGCCTGGGACAAAGAGACACGCTCGGGACGCAGAGACACGCCCGAGACGCAGAGACACGCCCAGGGACGCAGAGACACGCCCAGGGACAAAGAGACACGCCCGGGAACCCTGGAAGGAATAGGAGTGATGGAGTGGTGTCAGAAATATCCTGGTATAAACATGTGTCAGTATTTAATAGTGTTTGATGAAATGAATAATGTAATTAACAGTGTAATGCCGTTAGCGAATGTGTTTGCATCGGATTTACTTACTTTCCATCGGAGAGGTTAATGTTTCGGAATAACGGATAATTTTCAGGCGTGGGTTTTCCGTGCTGATCTTCGTACAGGAAGATTGGAGTGCGTCCGATCTCCACGCCGAGCTGCTGCAGTCCCTTATCATTATACACTGATAAGAGGAAGGCCTGAGTTCCAGCTTTGGGCTTTATGGTCATGAGGATGGAGAAATCTTCAGGAAATACTCCAGCTGGAAATATACAGAACGGCATTGTGGGTAAAGTCATGTGATGATCATCAATAACAATAAGCAGTAACGTCTCCTATCTAACGCTACTGTACTGCTGCTGAATGGAAATGACAGAACGGAGCAGGACGTTACAGCACTGAGCCGCCGTGAAGGTCTACTCAAAGTAGCGCAACGTTCTCGAAGCGTATCGATTACAAACACACAGTAATTAACAGGAAGTAGAATTCTGTTCAGTAAATGTGCCACTAAACGTTAAGTTGAAAACTTTTTTCTTTAAGTGATTTAATGCAAAATTAACGAGCTACTTTATCCCCTTACACCTCCTGTAGAGCAGGAATTAAGTCTGAATAAGAGTTTAATGGTTGTATTTACTGCCACATTAAGTTTATTAGCTGTAAATGAAAAAAAAAAAACCACACACAGATCTGACAATAAAACAGTGATTAAAAAAAAAACCAAACATCTCTGAAAATTTTTAGTCAAGACAAAAATCCGAACATTACTGTAAAGTCCCGCTTCAGGATTATTTTGCAGTCGAGGACAATTTGTACTTTTCCTTAATCTTACATCCTGAGAACGAGACTCCGGTCGCTATAAATGTGTAAATAAACCCTTTTTAAACCCTTTTAACAAGTGAGAACAATAAACAAGTTCACCAACACAACTGTAATTAATACGGACTGAGCGGCGCTAGTGTGCCGTCCCGACTATTACTCATTCATCACGCTTACGTCTTTATCTTCTCATACATAACAAGAAAGAAGAAAGAAGAGAAGAGATTCATTTAATTTGTTTCAGGATTTAAGTAAAGATTCAAGAAATAATTAGAAAGAAAAAAGAACTTTAGATATTTAAAGAATTTCTGAATATTTAGTCATAAAGAGTTTATACAACAAAACAATCTGTTTCCTGCTCAACTCACAACCGCAAGGAATCCAACACTAACTACAGTCTGGAATAGAAAAGAGTAGAGTAGAATTCTATGTTTAAAACATCATCCATGTCAAACATTAAAGCAGCAGTATGTAACTGTTTGGAATTTGGAGACCTGTCTGGTTAAAATGTGTTACTGTAAATTAACTCACAGAGAAATAGTTTTTAACATCACTTATTTCCCTGCTCATATCTTACCGAGTTTTTATTGTTGTTGTTGTTGTCTATTACAGTATTCTAATCCCAATATCATTTAGTTTATCAAGTTTTTGGCTTTCAAGGATGACTTGTAGCACCGTTGCATACTGCCGCTTTAATCTCTGATGTCCTGTAACGCTAAAGTTCAGCTGTAACTCTCAGTTACACACACCGGATTCACCTCATCAGATTCCCGATGTTTTCTCTCCCATCACTCAATAATGTTAGCTTTAAAACCTTTTAACAAAGTTACATACTGCTGCTTTAAGTCTTGTGATCTTTTAAAAGCAGAAGTGATTATTTTATTTACAGAGCGCCTTCCTCATTTTCACTCGTGTGTTTGATTTATTACCTGGAAAGAGTTTTTTCGTTGCAGCGCTGATCTGCGCCGTTTTGTCCACTCTGTACGCCACATCGGGTTTGGATCCTCTCCTGACAGGACACAGGCCCTGCGTTTTCGTTATTCCCTCTGGAGAACTGCGAAAGTCCAAAACCTTCAGCACGTCCACCGGCTCAGCTGCGAACAGGAGAAGAACAACTTCAGCTTTTACTAAAAGTCTACTGACAAACCCATGCCGCTTTACCTGCTTGGCTCAGTTCGTGTAACGAGCGTGACACGTGACCGATTTCTACCGCAGTGACGACGCTTACGTTATTCAGCTGTGAGAATAAAAGATCGTATGTAAATGATTATTATACTATAAGTACACTATACTGTATAAATACAGAGATTCAAGCAACACGTCTGCTAAGTAGTGCACACTACAGGAGGACACGAGTAACGGCTTTCTCAAATTATCTCAAATTAAACATAACGTTAAATAGAAAAAATTATGATGTACCATTCTTTAATAAATAAAAATATGTAATAGTTATCAAACTTCTGTGGTGTAAGAGGAATAAAAGCCCTGAGTGTTTCCCGCAGGCCCGTCACAGGGGGCGGGGCTTGCATGCATGAACTTCAATAGGAATATTTTAAGACAATTTTAGCAAATAAATTATGAACCAGAGCTACAGCTAAAGTTCTCTAACAAACCCGCGGTGTTTAATGCCATCACACACGGCTAAAATGTCCGAGTCAGCACTGCCAGGCCGAGGTTTGATGCCTTAAATTGGCGCTGGAAAAAGGGCAAGTTCTCTTTATTTGGGAACATTTTGCAGCGCTTTGGGAAAGTCAGTAATGTCTTGGAACTCGGAACGTCGGAAAATGTCCAAGTTGGAAAAGTGCAACGGAAAGTCATGAAATGACATCAAGCTCAGAAGCAGGACACGGATTCCTCATCTGCCGCTCATTTAACACACTTCACTCCACCTGATACAGCAATACAGCCCTGAAGATAAACTAGGGCACTCAACCAAGGGGAAGGGGACAAGGGGAAGTGGACAAGGGGAAGTGGACAAGGGGAAGGGGACAAGGGGAAGGGGACAAGGGGAAGGGGACAAGGGGAAGTGGACAAGGGGAAGTGGGGAAGTTTGAGTAGCAGCAGAAAAAGCTGTACAGCATCACAAACATATGCTTAGTAGTTTTATCTTGCTAATGTCTCACAGACTGGATGGTCACACACATACACACACTCACACACTCACACACTCACACACTCACACACTCACACACAGACGCTTGTTGGTTCCAGATGTGCTGTTCAGTAGCTCTAATGCTGATTGATTGTTCTCTCAGTGTTTCCTGCCCACTGTATTGTACAGCTTCCACCCACACACACACACACACACACACACTAACACATTCACACACACTAACACACACACACACTAACACACACTATATGGAACCTGAGACAGCTTTACAACAAAAACTCCACAATTGCTCAACATTTTAACACAATTCACTCGAGACCAGAAACACAGACACACAGAAAGACAGAATTCTGGATCCTGATTGGTCAGAAGGTGTTGATTAGTTTTCTATAACAGCAGCTCTGACAGTAGTGCAGCTGCAAATCACAGGTTTATGTAATATTTATGGAAGGAGTCTCCAGTGTCAGCGCTTTGTAACAGTCAGAGGTAAAGCTGTAACTGTAAGATTTCCGACGTCTTCAGGACAGAGGAGTTTACGCTTCTTTGCAGTTTCTCACTAACAAGCTGCAGGGTTTTTTCTTATTAACTTGAAGAGAGAATAAAGAGGCTGGTGAGGGAACGAGTGTTTATAGCTGCTATAACGTAAGCGACAACAGGAACTGACTCATTTCACTGACGTTCCGCAACATTAAACGTAACTAATGGATGTAAATAGCTGTGGTATAAGAGGAATAAAGCACTTGGGGGCGTGCTGTTACAGGAGAATCACCTTCAGGGTGGTAACAGTAACTCCGCTTCTCTGGAACTGAGCATTTTTTCGTAAGTCACTCTGCGAGTCTGTTTAATTCTCAGAGAGTGAAGTGTAAATAAACTTGGAGTTCTCTTTATCCTCTACATCCTGTTCCATTTTATTTCCTCCTGAAGGAATGCTGGTTCTCCATGAACATCAGGATTGTTCATATTGATCATCACTGAGAAGCGTAACATTGACGTGTGTGTTGTTCTAAACTCTAGACAGACGATGCTATCTTGCTGTGTGGGTTTAAAGTCGGGTTAGTGAGCCACCCCACGCCGTCGTCGCTCCACAGGCGCCACGGTTTACGAGATGTTCTGCATGTTGTTGTGATTAAAACTCTGCTGCTGTTTTCATCCGGCACTAACCGATAATTTGTGCCCATCCATCAAACCGTCACGGTGTTAAAGAGTGCAGATTTACGGCGTGATTAAGGTGGACGTGTGGAGCGAGGTGCAGTAAAACACTGAGCCTCAGAGCAACATCACGCTCACGTCCTGCTTCTCTGACGCTCAGAATCACGAGAGAGAAGGTTAGAGCTCGGGTTTGATGAATGGGGTGGGGACGTGCGGGCTGGAAGACGACAGTAATGCTGGCGCAGTGAGAACAGAGCGAACTAATCAACGTCATCAATCACTCACACGGTCTGAGAGGAATAATGACACACTTCTGCAAACGCAAAGCAAAAGTCATTAGAGGAAAAAAAAAGGAGGTTTTGGTCGTGTTTTCTTCAGCTACTGTTCTGCTGGAGATCCTGATGAAGGATACAGAGATGACATCATCACCGGAGCGCCAGCCAATCACACACAGTCGTGGGCTGCGTCCCAAATCACCGTTTTAAACAGTACTCAAAAGTAACGTGGGCATTTTATTGGATCTAGTGTACAATTAAGGGTTCTTTGCTTCCAAAATAAACAGGTTCTAACTTGGCTCACTCCGCTGTAGGGTTCCATCAGAGGACCAACTAAGAACCTTTAAGAGTTCTAAACGTTCTACGAGTGCAGGCAATGTCTGACTAACCGTCCAGCTCCAAACCACAACTCTACCATAATAAATTGCCGTGTACTAAATACAGTGTTGTGTAGTTTGGGACGCAGCCCATGGAGAGACCGGCACACACACACACACACACACACACACACACACACACACACACACACACACACACTCTCTCTCTCTCTCTCTCTCTCTCTCTCTCTCCTCACACTATAAGAATGTGAAATTCTGGTTTCCGTTCAGGTTTTTAAAAAAATGTCCAGATTTTAAAATTGTGCAGTGGTGAGCGTCTCGTTACAAACCGATCGCTGATGAAATCAAGGAATTATACATTTTCACGTGTCTCCTGGTCAGCAAATTGACAGGAAGTCTCATGTTCCAACTCTTGAGGACAGTAAACCACATACACACAACTGTACGCTGGAGATAATTCATCTTTCTTTCTTGGATAAATGAACATCAGCTCATTTCCAGACAAACTTCAACAGGGTTTTATTTTAGCATGGCTGAAGAAGTTATTTTCCATGAAATCCCACAGGATTCCAACTCACAGGGCTTTTAAACTTGGAAACAGAAGCAGCCTGGATTCTGGCCTGTGTGGAATTGTGTAAGATCCAACCTGAGGATTCAAACTTGTGCAGTTCTACGCCTTATTTACAGCTCCGACTCGGGTAGAACCTTCTGTTCTGGGAGAATATTTCAGCACTAAAAACCCCTTGCTAACGTCTGAATATCAAAAGCTGCTGAGTTCTGGATTCTGGATCCTGATTGGTCAGAAGGTGTTGATTAATTCTCTATAACAGCAGCTCTGACAGTAGCGCAGGTTTATATTAATGCGCTCCTTCTAATACGTTATCGTTTCTATAGCAACAGCTCATTCACAGCGGACGCTCCACTGATAATAAACAGATTAAAAACGTGTGTAATTGTTGATGTGGTGATGTTTTTCTGTAAGGAAGCATTTAATGAACGTTTACGGAAGGAGTCTCCAGTGTCAGCGCTTTGTAACAGTCAGAGGTAAAGCTGTAACTGTAAGTTTTCCGACGTCTTCAGGACAGAGGAGTTTACACTGCTTTGCAGTTTCTCGGTAACATGCGGAACAAGCTGCGTTTATTTTATTATTATTAACTTTGAGAGAGAGAATAAAGAAGCTGGTGAGGGAACGAGTGTTTATAGCTGCTATAACGTAAGTGACAACAGGAGCTAACTTTTCTCACCAACGTTCCCCAACATTAAATGTAACTATAAATGGATAAAAAATATGACACTGTTCATTAATAAATAAAAGCTGCTGTGGTGTAAGAGGAATAAAACACTTGGGGACGTGCTGTTCTAGGAAAATAATCAACTTCAGAGCGGTAACTCACACCACCCCTGTAGCTGATTATTTTCCTATAACAGCACGTCCCTGAGTGTGTGATTATTCTTATACAGATACCGGTCGTGTGTCGTGGAAAGATCTAGAAGTATCATGATGTATTCCGTCGCTCACGTCTACTGGATAATTGAGCGTTCTCAGCGTTATGACGGGGGTCTAGTTGGAGTTGTTGGTGTTTTATGGTTTATGGAACTTTAAAGGTTCCCCCAGAGGAACAACTGAAGAACAACTGAAGAACAACTGAAGAACAACTGAAGAACCTTAAAGGGTTCTGAAAGAGTGTGTGAGCATTTTATTAGCCAGTCATGTGGCTGAACAGTGTGTTTTATGAGGAAGACATTAATAGTACAATAATAACTTCAGTAAAAGTTGAAACACTCGCAAATCCAGTCTCATGATTTTTTAAGCCTTTACTAATACTGTTACTGGTAAAGGTTTAAAAGGTTTAAAAGATTTAAAAGGTTCTAAAGGTTTAAAAAAGGTGTTAAAGGTTTTAGTGATCATTTATAAAAAGTCTGTGGAGTGAATAATGATGCAGTTCTCACTGGGAGATCAGACTCGTCTTTTCAGTTCTGACTTCCTCAGATGATCAGATCGGACGAGTTTCATCAGCTGAGAGTTTCTGTATGTTAAGGTTTGGGTGATGGATGTCCGAGTGCAGGTTTGGAAGAATGGAGATTTGATTCAGAACTTTACATTACACTAAAACAGGACTTTAAAACAATGTAGTTACAAACAACTTCAAAATCAAACCCTGTTAAACTGTAATAAACCTCTCTGTCGTAAACTCAAGGTGATGTGTTCTAATCTCTGAAGGTTTTGAGCAGATACACACACACACACACACACACACACACACACACACACACACACACAGCAGGACGTGAAACACCACTGACTGTGTGTTTTAGCTACAGAGTCGAACAGTCTAATAATAAAAGAGTATTCTTTTTAACTTCAGGCTCAATCTAAGTGAAACTTTATAGAATAGAATAGATTACCTTTATTGTCATCGCACATAGTACAATGAAATTTAAAAAATTCATGTGAATCAGCATGAATGTGAATTTGTAGCCTTTGAATATATAAAAATGTGAAAATGTGATTAGTATTTAACCCGAGATGTGTTTCTGCAGCGCGACTGTTCATGTACGTAGGATTTCATTTTGTTATTCACACACTGAAAAATTCAGACGATCGTCTGATCGCTCTCGGCTCACGGCTGAAACATCTTAAACGTGTGTAACGCGAGCTGGTGTGCTGACTTTACCATATGGCAAACAGGAAGTGCTGATCTCCCATTTCCTGTTCCCCATAAAGGGCCAGGTGAAGGCGTGGGTTTGGGTTTACAGAGCATACTGAAGGCATTAAAGCCTCGGCACGGAGACACATACCAGCTCCACACATCACGTTTCATCTCAGAGATTAACAATAACTATAAAAAATCACATTCCTATTACAGTCTGTGTCTGATAGAAGGAGATCAGACGGTAAATATCAGAGCGAAGATGAGGAATGTGTGCAGTAGGAGATTGTTAAAGGTGAGCAAGTCTGTAATTTTAATAAATCATGCGTGGTTAAAAACTGAGCCACTGTAATCTTTGGTAAAAAGTCCAGACTAGCGCTGGTCCACACCCTGAAATCACTGCGGCTAATAGTCTGTAACTCTTATCCAGAGCCTCTGTGTGTGTGTGTGTGTGCGTGTGTGTGTGTGTGTGTGTTTCTCCCTCTCTATTCTCCAGCGTGAACTGAAGGTCTCTTTGTGTGCCTCAGAAATGCCTTCCAGTGCGTCTGCATACCTAAAAGCCTCATATATTCCAGATGTGCAGATCTGGCGGCTCAGTTTGACCGCACGCACAGAAGCTCTTAAAAACGGCAATATCCCAAATCAGCACAAAACGAGCGCCTCTGAAGTTCACCGAGAATAAAATCTACGCTGATTTCACTTCTTATTGCATCTTATCATCACTTGACTTTATTAGTCTCAGTGGAAACTGTTCCCTGTGGGGGGAGAGAGAAAGAGAGAGAGAGAGAGAGAGAGAGAGAGAGAGAGTGAGAGAAATAATGAGTGAGAGAGAGATATTGGGGGAGGAAAGAGGGGGAGAGAAAGAAAGAGAGAGTGAGGGAGTGTGTGAGTGTGAGACAGAGAGAGAGAGAGCGATATTGAGTGAGAGAGAGATAGTGGGGGAGGAGAGAGAAAGAAAGAGAAAGAGAGAGTGAGAGTGTGTGAGTGTGAGACAGAGAGAGAGAGAGAGAGAGAGAGAGAGAGAGAGAGAAGGGTGTATTCTCGCTGACTAATGACTCGAGACTGAACTCTTATCAAAGCAGAGAAAACTCTTCACTTCCTGTTTCTCTGCTGGATCCAATCTGCTTTTTTTGTTTGTTTGTTTGTGTTTTTTTTTTTTTTTTTTTTTTTTTTTAACAGCTGTGCAGCTTTAAAACCAGAAACTTCAACATCCTTTAGACAAAAAAATCACAGACATGACAAGAAATAAAATCACGAATCTGATTAAAAACCTGCTGGCTTTATTTCTTCATGGAATCTCCTTCACACACGACGTTAACGGCGATTTCTCTTTCTGACGAGCGATTTCTCTTTGAAACTGGGTGTGTGTGTGGAACAAACTCCAAATTATTGCTCATTATTTTCTTCTTATTGCTCATAATCTCTCAGGGTCCCAAGCAGAACGCTTTCATGGAAGATTGCGAACTCTTAAGTATCCAAAAAACTCTAAAGAACCCCTGAAGAACCCCTGAAGAACCCTGAAGAACCCTGAAGAACCCCTGAAGAACCCTGAAGAACCCCTGAAGAACCCCTGAAGAACCCTGAAGAACCCTGAAGAGCTAGTGAGTTTTACTTCCACACTGGACTACTGTAATGTGATGTTATAAGTGTACACTTTTAGAAACTGTATAACTCTTATCGGTTCTCTGATCGCTCATTTGTAGAAACTCTTACAGGTTCTAAGTTAACACTACTAGCTAACACTAACTAGCCCGCTAGTTACCATTGTACCTACCAAGCAATGCTATCAAGAAAAAGAGTTTTGGATTTATAAAGCTTCTCATAAAGCTTCCACTCTTAGAAACTGATTGTCCTTCTGGGGGAACATTAAAGTTTCCGGTTCTATACAGAACCCTACTACAGAGTGCTTTCTCCACTGGATACGGTTCCAGTAGAACCTTTTCCTGGAATCTCAGAAACCTTTTGAACCCTTAAAGAACCCTGAAAGAGTTTCAAGCCCCAAAAGAAAACAAACGTTCACTTTTCGCTATTACTATAAAAACAAAGACACTCTTATGGGTTCTTCAGATGTCTCTCTGGGAGAACCCTTAATGGTTCCAAGCTTCTAGCTAACACTAACTGAACAACTAGGTACTGTGCTAAATAACAAGCTCATGCTAGCAAGAGGTTGATTTATATATCTTATGGAGCTTAGAAAATTTAGAACCCTTAAAGGTTCTTTGGTTGTCTCTGGGACGGAACCCTTCAAGGTTCTACGTCGAGTCCTACACCAGAGACGGTTCCGAGCAGAATGAGTTTTTGTAAGCTGAGAACCCTTCGTTCTCCAGTGAGCCCCTGAAGAGTGTGTGCTGAGTGGTGGTTTCGGAGCGAGGCGATGTGGTGGAGAGCTGATCGCAGTGCCGGAGTGGAACACTAGAGGGCAGTATGAAGAAATTAAACAACGTACTGGACATTCGCCGTAACATTCACTCACACACTCGAGAACCCGTGAGGATTTACGGCTAAATAAAACACCTCCTGCTTGTGTATCCATGCTAACAGACACACGCTATTTTACGCTAACGGTGAGAAGCGAGCGAGGTGCGGTGTGTAAACGAGTAAACGTGAGGAGATTAGCATCATCACGCTGCGTGTGTGTGACATCAGAGAGCTTCATGATGTAATAAAGACTCGCCGTGTAGATTTACGGCTGCAGGTTCCACACACACACACACACACACACACACACACACACACACACACACTCTTCCACTCGAGTGTTTTATTAGAACTGGACAGGAATAACTCGCCCGGCTAAACACAGCTGCGTGGATAAGGACGTAATCACGCCGTCTTTACTTCCTCGAGGTTCCCCACATCTGGAACACGAGACTTTAGAACCGAACTCTGGATAACTTTAATAGCTTGAGGTCAGATAGGATTAATTAATCCCAGACAGCTACTGCGCTAAATAACCGGCTAATGCTAGAGCCAAAAAAAAAAAAAAGAGTTTTCGTGAAGCTTTTGAACCTTTAAAGGTTCTCAGGCTGTCCTTGTCGAGGAACCCTTAACGGTTCTACTCAAACAGGGAGTTTCTCTGTCAGAAAGGGTTCCGAGTAGAACTTCATTTGGAAGCTAAGAACCTTTAATTATCTAATAAACCCTTAAAGAACCTTTTCTCTCAGACTGGAGGTAAAATTCCAAGCACCAAAACAAAGCACCACAAAAATATTTGCACCCCAAGGGGTC